>NW_023461582.1:0-24775 GCF_013731165.1 Rhagoletis pomonella
AAAAAAACCGAAATAATGCATATATGCACAGTTTCGGTTGAAAACCGAAATAATGCATATGAAAAACCCGAAATAATGCATACATGCACACTTTCGTTTGAAAACCGAAATAACGCATATGAGAAAAACGAAGTAATGCATACATGCACAGTCTCGGTTCAAAACCGAAATAATGCATATGACAAAAACCGAAGTAATGCATACATGCACAGTTTCGACTCAAAACCCAAGTAATGCATATGACAAATACCGAAATAGTGCATACATGAAAACGAACTTCTTTCTAAGTAGGCGGCCTTCGGCCGCGCTTAGGGATTATAACCCTTACTAAGTAGAATTCTCCTTTCTGTGTTGCCGGAAAAGGGGACCGGAAGTATTTTTGCGCAGAACTTCTTTCTGCGTAGGCGGCCTTCGGCCGCGCTTAGGGATTATAACCCTTACTAAGTAGAATTCTCCTTTCTGTGTTGCCGCAAAAGGGGACCGGAAGTATTTTTGCGCAGAACTTCTTTCTGCGTAGGCGGCCTTCGGCCGCGCTTAGGAATTATAACCCTTACTAAGTAGAATTCTCCTTTCTGTGTTGCCGGAAAAGAAGGGCGGAAGAATTTTTGCGCAGAACTTCGCTCTGCGTAGGCGGCGTTCGGCCGCGCTTAGGGATTATAACCCTTACTAAGCAGAATTCTCCTTTCTGTGTTGCCGAAAAAGGGGACCGGAAGTACTTTTGCGCAGAACTTCTTTCTGCGTAGGCGGCCTTCGGCCGCGCTTAGGGATTATAACCCTTACTAAGTAGAATTCTCCTTTCTGTATTGCCGGAAAAGAAGGGCGGACGTATTTTTGCGCAGAACTTTTCTCTGCGTAGGCGGCTTTCAGCCGCGCTTAGGGATTAAAACCCTTACTAAGTAGAAGTAAATAATTCATATTAGAAAAAACGAAATTATCCATATGCACACTTTCGTTAGAAAACCTAAATAATGCATATAACAAAAACCGAAATAATGCATATGGCAAAAACCGAAGTAATGCATACATGCACAGTTTCGGTTTAAAACCGAAATACTGCATATGGTAAAAACCGAAATAAAGCATACATGCACAGTTTCGGTTGAAACCGAAATAATGTCTAAATGCACAGTTTCCATATGCGCAATTTCGGTGCCCCGCGTGTGTGTGTCTGTGCATCTGTGTGTTAACGCATGAGTGTGAAGGTAGTGAAAGTGGCCACACTTTTTAAACCTATCTGACAGGCGAAGGTGCATAACTTTGCTAACCCTGCGGCTCGATAAGGCAGTTGTGAGAATGAGTGTGTGAGTGTGAGATACTTTCGATGAAGACCGTCGGTTATGCAGAAATTGCGTTTTGTGCCTGTCCGTCCGCTATATAAGACCCCGATGAAACGCAACGGCACAGTTACGGAGTTGCAGTGTTCTAGTAAGAAAGTTTCGACAGTGCAGTGGGTGAAAGTGCGCGCGTTCAAACCGTTAAAGTGTTAATAAAAAAAGGGGTATTACAAAAAAAAAACCCAAACGGAAGATACCACGAAAAGTGGGTTTGCAAGAGGTACCGCCAGCTAAAACGGATTCCAAGCTACAAGTTTCCCATCCAACCGCCGAAGGTCGAGGTAAGCCCAAGTTTTTGTGTATACATATGTACATGTGTATGATCTAGCCTACACCACTGGGTAATATGGGGTAAAGAAGATGAGTCACAGCATCCATCTACCAATTATCGACCCTGGTACCCATGAAGGGTGGAATCCACAGAAGTATGCTGGCAGCGTAAATCCGCAAACACTCAAGCATGAGCGCTTATGTGCTTATGCCCATGTGTACATGTATATATGTTTGTTCATATATGTGTATGCATGTACACATATGTATGAGCGCTAGCGCCTAAGCGGCAAAAGTGACTAAAAGGTTATATTTTTCATTACAGGTCGCCAGTAAGAATTATATAAAGGAACCTCGCCCCCGGGTTTGGGGCAAAGGCGTATAAGTACACGCGATTGAGCACTTCACACACGGTGCAACACCTTGAACCAGCGTTTATATTAAACACCTGCGAGGAATATCAGCAACATCAGAAATATCAGCAACACCAGGAATATCACTAACACCAGAAACATTAGCAGCTCAGCAACATCTACTGGATCAGCTGTCGCCAATACGTATGTATGTATGTGAGCCAGAATTAGGTCAAAGTTCGGTATACACCAGCTGGACAAGTACATAGAGATGCACAGCTGAGCGACGTGCCTAAGTAGTTGCTCATACATGTGTACATAGATACCTAAACGAACGGAGGAATACTCCAGTGAGAGGGATCTCAGCGTTGGAAGCAAAGAAGATAACTGATTGGAAGGCGCTGTCATTAACGAGGGAGGACACCGGAGAAGGGCAGTAAAAAGGAGCGACGATTAGAGCAACGAGCGAGACTCGACGTCAACGGCTTGACGCCGCCGCCTAAAGCCAGTGCCGTCAGCACATACATGTAGCGGGGTGGCGGGGGGGGAGGGCGGTTGTACCCACGTGCTTCTTTTTAGGTATTGGGATTTATTTACGTTATAGTAATAGATATACATAATTGTGTAGGTTTAGTAATACTCACTTTGAATTATTGAAGTTAAATTACCTTTACTTGGTTTTTCGCCCTTTCCATTTTGTTTTTTTGTTTGTTTGTATTTCTATTCGTTGAATCCGGGTTTTTTTTTTTGGTTGTGTAATAATAATTTGGCACCGGAGTTCGCCAATCTTTGGAATCAATTTGGAGTCACTTACGCGCGCATATCTGATTTCTTTCGGATTTTACTTTTTAATATTATACTTCCATTAAGTTTATGTTTTTGCACAATATCTATTCAGTTTTTTTGCTGCTCGACACTTCTTTTTGATTTTTACGCGCACATTTTGGTTGCCATTCATTCGCGTTTGGATGGCCATAGTAAATTGGAACCGCTCGATGCCCTCCAACACGAGCGAGTGACCGATCTGCCAAAGAAAATAAAAGTAAATTACTCAGTACCACTAGGGCAGGCAGGCTCACATATATGTATGTACACTCTCTTTTCCCACACAGGCTCGCAACGGCATGTTGGTACCAACATCGCTGGAGTGACCAGGTGAGTGAAGTTATTATTTGAGCGTAAACTATACGGGTGTATGATCCATTGAGCACTTCCGTTTGTTGGTTTTCGGTCGTACAATCAACGTAAATACATATGTATATATGTACATTTGGATTTACGCAGAGTTATGCACATAGTTAAATCCGTGCGCAATTAAGAATAGTAAAAGATACTATTGGCACGGTGGATCATAAAACCTACTTATACTGCTTATGCCCATTTGGTTGTTTCTAGATATAAGTTTAGAACGAATTCTTCAAATTTTTTTTTGTTGTGTTTGAATTTTATTTGAATTTCGTTTTTTTTGCGGCTGATGTTTCATTAGAATATATATGTATATATATAATTTTGTTTTTTGATTGATTTTAAACTCGAATGAAAATTTGGTGAATTGAACGTATTGCGTACTTCTTTCTTTTTCCGCCTGCAACAAAATACGTAATTCCTTTGTACTCGCATTCAGCTCCTATTTATGCTTAGGAGAGCGAATTCTTTGACATTCCCTTCTTAATTTGCGCTTTTTAACCGACTTCCAAAAAAGGAGGAGGTTATCAGTTCGTCGGAATATTTTTTTATGTATGTTGCCGCATAACTTTGGACCACGTCAACCGATTTCGATAATAATTTGCATCGGAAAGGTAGTGTCTCAGAGGTGGTCCCATACTAATCTGGTTAAGATCCGATCAGCGGATCACGAGATATATATATATATTTTTTTTTTTATATGGGAGCTGAAGTCGGTTTTTTTTTGCTAAAAATTACTTGTTACTTATTAAGTTAAGAATGTTTGGGGTATGCAGGTCTGGGCAGTAAGAACTGCGATGTTTAATAGATGGTGTTTAAATTTCTGCGGCCTTAATTGTTATATCAGTGAGATTTTCAGCTGCCCTGTCGATATTATTCTTGATCCGAATAAGAATTTGCGGGTCAATGTGCGAACTGACATAGTTTTTTTTATTTTAACCAGTTTGTGTGCTTATTTGTAAGATTTTTTTGTTTTTCCTTATAAATAATAAACAGTGATAATGTTATGAGAAAGGATAATGATCTGAAGAGAGATCAAATAATGCTTCTGTATTAACTTGGTGTCGCGCCAAAGTCAATAAGATCGGGTTTTTTTGCGGGGTCAGAAGGCCAATACGTTGGGTGGCCTGTACACAAGACGTCAAATCCTCTGTTCCGGATTACTTTATATAGATTTCTAGCCTTTGGTGTAATCAATCTAGACCCCCAGAATCAAGGAAGCCAACTCGTGGGGAATTCCCCGATTTGTGGGGAGTTTGAGTTTACATGGGGAATCGGGGAGTGAACCGCTTTTTGTGGGGAATTTCGGTTTACGTGCAGAATCGGGAGATGAACTGCTTTTTATGAGGAATTAGGTGTTAACTAATTTATTCTTTTTTGCTTCACTAACTTTATAATGAGGTAAAAGTCGCATAAGAAATACAACTGCAACTAAAAGTACTGATTATGCAATCCTGCAAATTATACAATTTAGCGTTGATTTAAAATTTTCTTTGTCGCATTTGCGTTCATATATACGGTTGCCAGACGCACTGATTTTATCAGTACAGTACTGATTTTTCATCTCTTGTACTGATTTTATTCATTCATTTAATAAGTACGCTGATTTTTCAAAATTTGTACTGAATTTTCACTTAAAACAAAATACATACTTTAGGTTTTTCTTGAGGTTTTTATATAACGTTGGAACTTCCTTAAACTGTACTGTACTCTGTTTCAGAAAATGTTTGATATGATCAAGAAAGAGAAGCGAGTATAGCGAGTTGTTATTTATCTCGAAAATAACTTTCAGTTTAATAACAAAAAAATTTAATAATTGAATGGCTTTTGCCTAAAACTTATAATTCTGTTTTCTCAATTTTCTGACATTGTAAAATGGTTTTGCATAAAAGACATAGAGCTGGTTTCTCCAACTCAACTTTACTTAGTTTAGCCACTTTTCGGACTTAAGTCAAAAGTTAGCCTACGTTTTACACAGCTTATTTTTGACTAAGTCAAGAAAATTGGCTTAACTAACTTAAGTTGAGTTGGAGAAACCAGCCCATAGAGTTAGATACTCTTTTTAGTGAATTCTTAGTCATTCAAAGCTTTTGCATACTTGAAAATAATAATTTAAGCCATGAGGAAATATAGATGAAGTCCTTAAATGGTGGTGCTTTTCAACAGTTTTAAAAATATGTAATTTTTATTTTTTTTTTCAATACCACACTCAAATGAAGCAACTGAGAGGGTCTTAAGCATAAAGTTGGATTCCTGGCGCAAAGAGCGAAACCGGCTGCTAATAATAATTTATGAAAGTGAACTCCAAATTTAAAGTAATTTTAAAATGAAATGTATAGAACACTGAAAATGGAAATTATCTCATTGTTGCTATTCAAAAATGTTATTAATATAAAATAATTTATTTGCTCCTGTGTAACACGCATGTTAAAATGAATAACACTTTTATTTTTTATGAACTATATTTAATTTATATGCAAAATACTGAGGTTATTCACACTTGCCTGGTTATCTGGTTATATTTTTTATTCTGTTTACAAGAACTACACTACAGAATAATAATTTTTAACCATATAACCTTATAACCAAGCAAGTGTGAACAACCTAATTGTTAAAACCAAGTACTCTGGCGTTTTAAAGTATTATCTGTTCTCATTTTCGTTGTTGATGTTTCCGACAGGGTTGGAGTGTAATGTAATGTGGAACGATTTTCCGTCATCCCTTGTCAAATTTGGTTTGGAGACAAACCGGTTTCGGCGTTGTGCCATCTTCAGTGTCATTTTTTCGTTCTCAATTCTTATTATCTGTTACTTACATTCATAATTTTGCTTTGAATAAAAATGTACTGAAAAGTACTGATTTTTTAGCATGAAAAAGTCTAACGTACTGATTTCGCGCATAAAAAATCTGGCGAACCTATTCATATAACGAATAAACATACTTTTTGATGTGGAAGAGAACTGCAACACTTTCGAAAAAAAAAATGATACAAAAAATTTTTGCCACTTGAAATTTGCACTACTAGTATTGACTGCACAAAACTGCATATTCAAAATCTTTCTAGAAAATCTAATTACAACGCTCGAAATTTCTCGGAATTTTTTTTGAAACTTGGTTTTAATTTTTTTTTTGTAAAAAAATTAACTATATTTTTATAAAAAAGATAAATCAAGTTAATAACAAAAAATATATATAATTGTAAACACTTGTCAAAATTTGGCGCGACTGAAAATTTTTCGACCACTGTATGTGTGTAAACATTATATGTAATTTTTTTTTTCTTTATTTGGTTTGGTCTATGAATACATAAATAGCTGAATTACGTTTAAAAAAAAAACAGAAAGACCAGCAATATGTCAAAATGTACACTAATTTTTTTTTTTTGTAAATAAGGAGAAATCCATAGGTGGGTAATTTTACGAAATTTCCGGCAAAATCGGTGAATTTCATTGTCGAAATCGGGGAATTTTCAAAAATGAGTTGGCTACCCTGCCCAGAATGTATGTTTGGCATTGTAATCTCCTGCTACAATAAACTTACTGCCAAACTTTATGAAAAAGTCATTAAATTGTTTTTCTGTTATGTTAGGACGAGGGGAGCAATATATAGCAGATACAGTAAGACCACCCAAGTAGTCAATAATCTGTATTGCAGTATTATGAATGAACTCATCACTTTGCGATTCTAATTCATAGTGCTTTATTCTGCTCCGAATGAGAATGGCTGTTCCACCTCGGACTTTCCTTTGTGGATGCTAAGTATCCTAGAATTTGTACCCATTAATTTGAAAGTTACTTAATTGCGTAAGGGGGGTTTCAGATACAAGCAAAACGTCTATATGAAAGCGCTCTAGGAAAATTTCTAGTTCGTTTTTATGCTGGGTTAGCTCGTTCGCATTCCAAAAACAAATTTTGATATTATTCATGGTTTAGCTAAAATGAATTGAGGTAATAGATTTTTATATTTAATCAAATCTTGTACCATGCTCTACATAGCCATTATTTACGTCTGCATAACTTTCATAAAGTTATTTATAGTAGCTTCTATGTTACTACTATTCTGACCATTGCGATGTGTGTAGCGTCTGTACGTACCTTCATTTAATTTTTTTTCAAACTTTTAGGAATTAAAGTACAAAGAAAACTAAGAAAGTTTTGTTTCAGAATGTTTCGATTCGTATGCCTTTGTGGGCGTGGCTGGTGCCTGAAATTCGAAAAAAATGCAATTTTTTAAACTCCCATAGTACTCATTCCTTACCATTGATGTGGATATCAGTAGAACGGTATTAAAACAAGCGTCTTAAGGTTATCGCCTGTAAACTAAAAATCGGGCTGCTGAAAATATTGATTTCAGCCGATTTCTCAAAGACATTTTCAATCGATTTTATTCTAAGTTTCTTCAAGTCTAGCCTAGAACCTTAGTTTTCATTTGATATACAGCTTCTATCTGGAAAAACTCTTGTTTTAGAGATATTGCGATTCAAATCGAAAAAAAGTTGCGCCAAATAGCGACAATGGTTTAAAAACTGTCCAATCCCCGATTGCCACCTACACCGAAATACCCTGCAATTGGGGGAATTTCCCTCGAGTTGAGTTCACTGCACGCGATACATAATTTGTATGTGTGTATGTCGCTTTCTGAGTTTTATAGAAATCATTTTTATTTTTGCTGGTTTCTTTATTTTCATATGCATAAGTATACATATATTTTTCATATACATACATATTTAAGTATATATTATGTACACATTCAGTGTGAATGCTATGATATCGTGGGCGGGATATTTGGCGAACCGAGCTAGCGTTATTGGCCCGTAGGTATACACAAGTTAGAGGCAGATTTTAACATTTAAAACTGTATATTTAGATAAACACTCTTTTAACACTGTCATAGTCAACTTAAAAGACCTTTTAACTTTAAAACGGCGTTTTAAATTTAAAATGAGGTTGACGAGTTTTTAAAATCTTAAAAGCGTACTATAAATAGACGTTTTCCTGTCAAAATTTGCGGAGAAAGTACAATAGTGGTCTTAATTAGAAGAATATGCTTCCCAATCAAAGGATATTTCGAGATTTTGCTATTTTGGATGATACAATCGTCTTGTCCTCAATGACGTTGATGTAGTATTTATACATTCCCGCAAGCAGGTCTTTTCAGCAGCAGTCCAATTAACTTCACGAATTCTTTTCACTTCCTATAAAAATGAAATTATTTACGTAAATAAATTATATTTTACAAAAATTTTGTTATTTACTTACAGTTTGCTTAGGCGGTTCAGCGCCAAAAAAGAAGAAAAAGACTTACAGTTTGCTGCGCCATTTTCAAAATTACTAGTTGCGATCCCGTACGAGTCCGCACTAGTCAGAAATAGTCAGAATCAGTCAGATTTGACTGGAAATCGATCTCGTACTCGGTTCTCTGACTATTGAGAGGACAAAAAAGAGAGTAAATACGGTTCTCTCTCTTCAGAAGTTACCAGTTTTAGTCCGAGAATTTTTTGCTGGGAAATTCTGGTAAATGTGTCAAACGATCAGATGTAGTGTGTTTGGCAACCAAATTGTAAACAAAAGAAAGGTGCACTCTGCTAATTTATGTTGAAAAGTATTTAATTACTTGTTTAAGTGGATTCTAATAAATTTGAAAGTATTTTTGGTTATTTACATGTGTGAGCTGGATGTGTGTACATACAAAATAAGCATAAATTTACAACCAAAATTTGGAGGTTATGTTGAAGTTGACTGAAGTTACCATTTTTTACTAGAAAGCGATCCAGTACTTTTCAATGTTACTCTCTCGCTCTGAGCGAATTTTTATTTTTTGACAGTTTTGCTAGTCCGAGTCCGAGGAATACGGGATTGCACCTATTTATAAAAGTCAGTTGACACAGGGTGAACTTGCTAAAATAACAAAGTTTTCCTAATGCCGATTGGTTACTGTTTTCATTTTATATTAATGGTCCTGTTTTGTGTTAATCTAGCAAAAACCTGCCTCTAACATGTCTATAACTGACTAAAACTTAAAGCCTGCTCTAAACTTAAAGACTAATTTTAACTAGAAGAGGTTTTAACTTTCGACAATAACTACGGGCCATTGTTATTAAGTACAAGATGAAGAATGCAGCTGTGCTACCACTTCGTTCATATCTTGGAAACCCCAACTTGTATATATTTTAGAGATTTTTTGTATCAAATGCCGAAATTGTTAAAGGCTGACTATAATGTGAATAAGCTGCCGTAACTGACTGTCAGAAAATGAACGAAAAGTCTGTCAAATACATAAGCAACGTAGTGTAGACTTTTAGGTGGCTATATTTATATATTTACATGTGTTCAGTGTTGCTAATTTTTTAATTTTTTTACCCAAAATCACCAGAAAAAGTTACCAAGTTTAACAAAAAATTACCAAAATTATTTTAAAATAACTAAAATTTCGGAGCACTTTAAAATCCACATTTGTCCAGTTATGACCAAAGAACGTAGATAACAAGAAGGGATCACGCGAAAGTGAGTAATAGGGGCGTGCCTTCTCTTTTCATGCAATTAAAAAACGTACTAGAGCAAAAGAGAAAGCACGCCGCTATTACTCACTTTCGCTACAATTATAACGAGTTCTCCCTTCGTGTTATCTACTTTGTTTTTTGTGACCAATATACACACATACACATTTATGTCAACAAGTGGCCAAAAATATCTCAAAAATTCAATGCTTGAAAGCAATCCTGAAAGCTTTTGACTCAGACATAGACAAAGGGAAGTCCCCTACAGAATGCCGTAGCCTTTTGAACGTACATATATATTTACATAGAATTCTACTCATTTGGTTACCGGGTTACGCCGGAATATTGATAGCAATTGCAAAGCTAACGAACTGTCGAAGAAAGGTAGGACAATCCTCAACCTTCTGGAAAAGGACTCTCCAGATATAACAATAGCCACTATCAAGCAGTTTGTGGCAGATCATACAATTATAGTAACCTAGGAATGCCGAAAAACTGTTCTCCTTGCGAAACTTTCAGGATTACCTGGTATTTCCACTTCCTAATGTGGAACCAGAACTTGTTTTGACCTATGTTACATGTAGGACTGAATCGAAAAAGTTACCAAGTTGAAAAATAAGTTACCAAGTTATCAAATATGATAAACAAAAAAAATCCTTTTTATTTTTATTTTTTTTTTTGGTTTTTTTTAAATATTTTTATTGATCTTTGTACCACGATTGTTTTGTTAGGAAAAATTGAAAAGCAACAAAGTCTAAGCGGTATAAACCCAGTTTTCAATTTGAGAATCATTTGAGAAAAACATTTGATATCAAATTGAGAAAAAAAATTCTCATACGTTTGAAACTGTGTATGCTGGGTAGTTCACTTTATGTGTCGCTACTAATTATTTATAAATTGCCACTGAGGAAAAACGCAGGTGTAATAAAAAATTATAGTTTAAAAAACTAAAACCTCACTATTATAATTTCCATTCGTACTGTAACTTGAGAATAGAAATCGCTGCATCTTATAGGCGTATCAATATTACATAGTTACAGCCCGAGCTAATAAAAGGGAGGTAAAAAAAGGCGAGTGCGGCACCGTACTCGTGATAGAAGTAAAACTTCTTAAAAATACACATACATATGTGCAGCGCGGACAATGAGACGAATACAGTTTCTTATTGTATCTAATCCCAGCATACACAGTTTCAAACGTTTGAGAATTTTTTTTTTTTCAATTTGATATCAAATGTTTTTCTCAGATGATTCTTAAATTGAAAACCGGGTTTACATTTTACATTTTAAATTTATTTGAGATTGATTTGAAGAAACATGGCAAGTGTCAAACCATGTAAAAGTGCGCAGTTAAATAAAAAAATTTATTGAAATAAAATCCAATTGAAAAAAAAAATGAATAGAAAAAAATATTCAAATGGAAAGCCCTCAAATAGTGGAATTGGTGTTTGCCTGGATTGAGGAAGCTGCAGCAATTCAAGATGAACTTATTGAAAATTACTTTATTTTAACTGCTTCCTCTGTTATGTATGTACATCGTGAATAAAAAATAAATATGAAATATACACTTCCTATAATAAATTTTATTCCCATATTTGAAGTACAATTGATAAATAACCTTTGAAATTGATTTGAGAGCCAACCATATTCTCAAATGGAGATCAAACTTCCCTTTTTATTGAAAAAGCTGTAATTTTCAAATCAATATCAAGTCATTTTCAAACCTTTGACATTTGAGAAAAGGCTTTGATTTCAAATCATCAAATCAAAATGTATATCAAACCTAATTGTTTGCTGGGATGGTGGTACCAAGTTGCTATGTTTTTATCATTTTCCACATTTAATAGTGTTTTTAATATATATATTTTTTAATACGGAAGATTGCTCTTTCTTTGTCGCTTTATTCTGTATTCGAAAATTTATATGTTTCAATGGAATGGAATTCAATGTTAAATTTTTGAATAAATCATTTAGATTTAAGTACCGTTTTAGCAATTATTGGAGAAAAATAAAACATAAACAAAACTGACGGAAAATAATTTTATTTATTCGCCTACTTTTCCATCACTGCGACGCAGACGCTACCCGCGGGCACGATTGCCACACAACAAAAAATTTTATGACCAGAATTTACAAAAAAAGTTACCTATAAGTACAATAAACTGTAAACGCAAACCTCGTTTATTTGCCATAAATAAGACATGGGTACATAGAGCTGTAAAGCTAAGTGTACACGGTAGAGAAAAAACGCGAGATTTAGACAAAAATCTCACTAAAGATGTGTAAACACTCAATAGAGCTCTATGAGAGACTCACACACAAAGTCTATGTGAGAGTTATTTAGCGAGACTTTTTCACAGTGTGTACACAGTCCAACTAACAGCCGTACCTAAATTAGCACGTTGAGCGTTTCGCTTGTATCTTTATCTCTCTCTGACGCATTAAATTTATATACGCTAGAAGAAGAGAGGCCGACAACTCGAAAACTCTACGCTCTATTCAGCAAGCTAAATAGACTTTTTGCTCTACGGAGACGTATAGTAAAGTCTTGACAATGAACTTCCCCAGCAAAAAATCGGTAATCGCTTTTAGTGGTAACGTTGTTCTAGAAGGAATAGCGTTATAATGCCTTCGAATTTTTTTCGCTTCTTTTAGGCATTGCCAGTAATGCAAAGTAGAATGTGCTACAATATTTTATTTATCTCGCTTCTTCGTTTCATTTCGGGGAATGCAAAGTAGAATGTCCTATAATATTTATTTTTTAATTCTTTTCTTTGCTTAATTTCCGGGAATGCAAAGTAAAATGTCCTACAATATTTTATTTGTTTCGCTTCTTTGCGTCATTTCAGGTAATGCAAAGTAGAATGTCCTACAATATTTTATTCGTTTCGCTTCTTTGCTTCATTTCGGGGAATGCAAAGTAGAATGTCCTACAATATTTTATTTGTTTCGCTTCTTTGCTTCATTTCGGGGAATGCAAAGTAGAATGCTGCATCGTAGTCAGCTGAAAAATGGAATGAATATCCAAAAATTCTTTTTCTACCGTTACTTTCTGTGGAAATTTGTCTCGCATAAAAATCATGTTTTGCTTTGTTCAATTTGCAGCGAAGTTGAAGTCAGTCAATGAAGTGACGTACAAGAGTGAGGAAGTACAATTTTAAGCTTAATTAAATATGCATGTATGTACATACCGATTTTAAAGAAAATCTAAATACCTAAATACATACATATGTACGCTGATTTATAAAAACTTTAATTAATTTTAACCTTTTACGACATTTTCTGATTTCAATTTAATATAAATAAATATGTACTTATCTAGGCATTCTACATTAGTTTCTCTGTAAGGCATTCTTTGTTCGCTTATCTGGATTCTGTTTATCCATGCGTTCTCCCTTCGTTTGAAGGTAATGCTACGGGTAAGGGCTTACCTCCAATGACATGCCCATGTTAAAATTAGGCCTTATTGAAGCGAAACGGTAAGCGATTCCCATCGCCTAGCTCGTTTCCACTTTCGTTTCTGTGGTAATCGTGTTTTTTGCTGGGTCATTACAGGTTGTTAAATTTTGAAATGGCTACGACATTAAATCGTATATTCAATACAAGCACACCATTGTACATTTAGAACTTAGTCAAATAATGTACCGGGAATCATCCTCTTATTTTCATTGGTATTTCAATGGCTTTTCCAATAGCCTCCGTCCTTTGCAAAGAGGCATAATTATTGGTTAAAACATACGGGGTATTCACAAATTGAGCAGGTGGTCTGGCACTCTGGCAACAGTCGTTGCTTGAGTTATCTGCTGTTTTGTCAGAGTGCCAGGCCACTTGCTCAACTTGGTGAATACCTACATACATATATATGGTAGTTTGGCTGGAACTGCTCGGAGAAACTCCTTTCAAGAGAATTTTAAATATTAAAGGTTGTTTGATGCGAATCCAAAAGTACGCATAGTACCGAATTTTTAGATACATTTGTCTACTTTTAGGTAAAATTTTTTTCGGCAAATAAATACAATTTGAAAATTAAATTCTTGGCCATATAACTATATATAATGTATTTTATGACGTCAGAAAATAGGTGAATGCGGTCAAATCGACGAAGGGTTAGCGCCCCGCTGATGGCGCCAACTATATTTTCTAGATCGTGGCTTTGATATAAATACATATACAACAAGCGTTGACAACAATTCGAGGTAGAAAACTAACTCTAGGCGAGAGGTAACTATTGTCTACCGTGTACACAGCTTTTAGAGTACGTGATAAATAAAAGTTGAGATTTCTCTATTTTGTCTCTAGCTAGAGTGAATTTGTCCTAGAGTTGCTCTACCGTGTAAACTTACTTGCGAGAGGAGATTTTTATTTCAGTGAGATTTCTCTACCGTGTACGCTCAGCTTAAAAGTAACGAAAATTTGGATACCCATATCAACACCCGTATCTTTCGTATCGTTACTTTACTCTTTACTTTTGATACAAGCACTTGTACCTCACGAGAATCATCGCAACAAATCTTGCAGCGAAAGGAAATGTTCGTTCGTATCACAGCGCACGGCAGTGCGCGCGAGTGACGAAAGCAGCCACAGTAGAATGCTGAAATGACTCGCTTCTATATACACGAGATTTGGAAGTTTTTATTCAGATGTTCAATCAACATGTTTGAGGTATCGTTGGAAAGGTCTTGTATAGTGTGCCCAGAAAACGTCTTCAGTTTTCATAAACGATTATCCGAATTCTTAAAAATTAGGCTTTTGCCGTTTTAAGGGGGTATGAGGGTACACCCAACATATTTAGTGTTATTATATAGGTCAATAACTTTTCAACGGTACCTTATCTATTGTGTTCCGGCTACTAGTTGGAAAAACATAGAGCTAAATTGATTTTGGTTCGTGTCCCCACTACGAGATGCTTTGCGATATGTGTAGCGTCTGTATGAATGTACCTTCATTTAATTTTTTTCAAATTTTCAGGAATTAAATTACCAAAAAAACTAGGAAGGTTTTGTTCCAGGATGTTTCGATTCGTATGCCTTTGTGGGCGTGGCTGGTGTCTGAAATTCGAAAAAAGGCAGTTTTTTAAACTACCACTGAGGCCGCACTACTCATTTCATAGCATTCATGTGGATAGCAGTAGAAGGGCCTTGTCAGGTCTTGTTGCACAAGTCTTAAAGTTAGTTCCGCGCACTCATAGGGCACACATTTAAGATGCGCATGCACTCAGCATGTGGCAATGAGTGTACGGCCCATAAGTATAGCAATAGAAAGTTGCAATTGTGCGCACGTGCAGCGGCATTGTACACATACATACTGCTTTGCTTGACCTTAGTTTGTCGGTCTAAACAGGAATCTTTATTTACGGTTGATGGATAGCTCGTTTCCAATGGATGGTGGTAAGAAAGTGGCTGACTTACGTGTAATGATTTTGTATTACCGGCTTATGGTGACTCAATTGCTGTCAAATGACTAGTCCAGATTTGATGCTCACAACTTCTTTATTCCGCGCAACAACATGGCTGGGGATTTGCCGAAAGGAATGTGACGGCACCTTTTGCCTCTATTAACTCGATACAAGAAAAAAGGCTTTTTCCTTATATTTGCTTGGACGCAGTCGATTTCACTTTCCACTTTCCACTGAGGGGTGTGTATCGACTCCCCGAATGTCGTCAGCTTTTAATACCCTTTAATTACTTGGTTGTAATTCCGTTCTTGCGAGGGCTGATGAGTGAGATTCGCTCCGTGTCCAATTCCCAAAAAGAAAAGAAATATATTTTTCTAGCCTCGTGGTATGTGACCACCGATTCTTTTATCGTATGTCAGTGTCGCGTTTTCATAGTGGCCATGTCAATTCGTGTCTATACTAATATAATGGTTCTTGTCTTGAATAGCTATTGGTTACGTACATTCATCTGGCAATCTCCCTATTTTGAAGTTTAGCTTTGACAGTTTTGTTATGTTTACATTTCTCATAATCATTCTTATGTCTTTTATTTGGCCAATAAAAATAATAGATCATTATCCCCCTCTCATCTTCAGCGACACGTTAACAAAAAAATGTGGAGCGTTTAGTAGGGATATGAGAATGATGGCTCGAATTCGATTCACGCGCTGTGGTTTGATGTAGGTTAGACCTTACATCGAAATCGTTCTACATGATCTTCATCAACCCCATCCTGACTCGTTCAGTTCGCCTTTGAGCGCATATGTATGTGCACATGTTCCGTCTTTCCTATTTAGTTTCAGTAAGCATTACGTAAGCTACGGTAGATGAAAGGCATGGGTAAATGATTTGGTTATGAATCTTTTCTTGTTTGCTTTGATCGATTTACTAGCAATGTACTGAGGATTAATATAACAAAACTATGGATATAACAAAACTAAACTTAATTAATTTATTCAAGCCGGGTACCCTGTAATAAGGCAGAATCAACGCCATATATTCATCGAAATTCTTGAGAAGGCGAATGTACTGAATGAGTGAACGTGTTGTGATTAATTCGGCGGAATAATTGCCAAGCACTCGGTGTTTATCATCGATCAGTTCATATGAATTCGAACCAAGTTTCCGTGAAACATAGGCTCTAATTTTTGGTGGGGCCAATTTTTTTTGCATAGCCCTCTCCGGCCACGGACTGTTTAGGATTGGGAATGTACACTTCCGAGCCTATCTCGAAATGGCGTTCTCCTGTGTATGGTATGGATTTACATCCAATAATAATTTATATTCGTTTCCATCTTTCACATACTCACGACCAGTGTGCAGGAAATATGGCATGTAGCCCGTGGCTGAATGCACTGAACTGTTAATATCATGAAAAACACGAGAAAGATGGTTTTCCCAGGGGGAATGTTCAAGAAGGTCAGCCATGAGCAGTAATCCAAGTTTAATACTTTTGTTTGTCGCCTCGACCTGATTGGCTGGTGGATGGTACAAAGGCGTTTTCATGTGTTTGATGTTATAATCGGCGCAAAGCTTTGCCAAAGTTTGACTGATGAATTGAGTACCATTATCTGATATAATGAGTTCGGGGCAGCCATTCACCGTGAATATATGTCGAAGATAATTGACTACGGATATGGCGTTTGCATTTTTCATGGGCTGCGCCCAGACATATCGCGAGTCACAGTCGATGGCTACGAAAATCCATTGGATACGATTTTTAAGGTTGGGCAGCTTACCGACGAGGTCAATCGATAATTGCCTACCCGGTCGTTTTGGTTCTCTATATTCGCCGTGAGGTGTTTTGGTACTCTCATTACTTGGTTTAATGCGGTGGCATAGTTCACATTGCCGAACGTACTGGTAACGGACTCATACATGTTTGGCCAGTAATAGCGTTGTGAGATACGTCTATAAGTTTTCCAAACACCCTGATGCGAATGTTGGTTATGATTTTCATCAAGGACTTTTGCTCTGTCAGAAGATGGTACTCAAAACGTCCACAGTATTTCCGCACTTTGATTGGAAAATTTCAATCGATGATATAACGGGTGATTTTTTAAGAGCTTGATACCTTTTTTTTTAAAAAAAACGCATAAAATTTGCAAAATCTCATCGGTTCTTTATTTGAAACGTTAGATTGGTCCATGACATTTACTTTTTGAAGATAATTTCATTTAAATGTTGACCGCGGCTGCGTCTTAGGTGGTCCATTCGGAAAGTCCAATTTTGGGCAACTTTTTCGAGCATTTCGGCCGGAATAGCCCGAATTTCTTCGGAAATGTTGTCTTCCAAAGCTGGAATAGTTGCTGGCTTATTTCTGTAGACTTTAGACTTGACGTAGCCCCACAAAAAAATAGTCTAAAGGCGTCAAATCGCATGATCTTGGTGGCCAACTTACCGGTCCATTTCTTGAGATGAATTGTTCTCCGAAGTTTTCCCTCAAAATGGCCATAGAATCGCGAGCTGTGTGGCATGTAGCGCCATCTTGTTGAAACCACATGTCAACCAAGTTCAGTTCTTCCATTTTTTGGCAACAAAAAGTTTGTTAGCATCGAACGATAGCGATCGCCATTCACCGTAACGTTGCGTCCAACAGCATCTTTGAAAAAAATACGGTCCAATGATTCCACCAGCGTACAAACCACACCAAACAGTGCATTTTTCGGGATGCATGGGCAGTTCTTGAACGGCTTCTGGTTGCTCTTCACTCCAAATGCGGCAATTTTGCTTATTTACGAAGCCATTCAACCAGAAATGAGCCTCATCGCTGAACAAAATTTGTCGATAAAAAAGCGGATTTTCTGCCAACTTTTCACACATTCAACACATTTCGAACCGAACACTGATTTTGGTAATAAAATTCAATGATTTGCAAGCGTTGCTCGTTAGTAAGTCTATTCATGATGAAATTTCAAAGCATACTGAGCATCTTTCTCTTTGACACCATGTCTGAAATCCCACGTGATCTGTCAAATACTAATGCATGAAAATCCTAACCTCAAAAAAATCACCCGTTAGAAGGTTGCTCTCGATTTTATATCTATCTAATGGTTGGTTTGAGGTCATGGCATGCATTTTGTTGCACCATTTATCGCACGTGTTTGGTTGAATGTTGATCACGGATGTGATTGGGATACGATTAACGTGAAAATTACTCGGAAGGTCAATTGGATTTCTGCGAACAATGTTGAAAAGAGCAAAAGAACGATATAAGGCGTCAGGAAGTTCCAAATGTTTTCCTGGTTTATGAATAATTTTGAGATAGTATGGTGATAATCGGATCGCCCAACGACATAAACGGCCAGTTGGGTCTTTGAGAGTTTGTAGCCAGCGCAAAGCTGCATGATCCGTTACCACAACCAATTCACGACCCTCAAAATATGGACGGAACTTTTCGACCGCTAAGAGAACGGCTAGGCATTCCCGTTCAGATGCTGTGTAATTTTGTTCGGATTTCGAGAATTTCTTAGAAAAATACTGAACCACACGTTCATTCCCATCATGTTCTTGTACTAGGACAGCTCCCGCTGCGATAAGCGAGGCATCGGTATAAACCTTGAATGGTTTTGAATAATCGGCCATAGTCAGAACGGGAGTGGTAGTTAAACACTCTTTGAGTTTGAGAAAGGCTTGTTCAGCAGCGGTATTCCATTCAATGGATCCTTTTCGGTTTCCTTTATAAAATTCACAAAGGGGAGCTGTGATCTCCGAAAAATTTGGAATAAATTTACGGCACCAGCCTGCTGCACCAACGAACCGTCTGACTTCTTTTGCCGTTTCGGGCCGTGCAAATTCAACAATCGCTCGAATACGAGATGGATTCGCAGACAAACCCTCTTGAGACAAAACGTAGCCCAGGAATTCCAATCGTTTACAACAAAAATTTGATTTGGATGTTGAGATGGTTAAGCCGGCCCCAGCCAGACGTTTTGCAACGATAGCCAATATCTTAACGTGTTCTTCAAACGTCGAAGTGCAAATTATGAAATCATGGATGAAAAAAAAAATTCCATCGTTAACCTAAATTTGTGACACACAATGGCTACAGGCGTCGCCTGAGTGCATTCTTTCATATATTTATGTACGTGCCAGTTTTACCGTTATATATTTTTTATCTATTCGATTATTCCATGGGGTATTCATGCTTTATTTAAATTAAAAAAAAAAATAAATTACTATACCGTTTTAAAAATCTGAAAATTCACTGCGGGAAATTCTTTTATTCTCTTTTTGTCTTCGCCTTTTCGTTTTTGCCTTTATAAGTTTTGGAAAAAGGTTTTGAACGAACCATTATATCACATTCCTGGGCAAGTTTTGAAAGAATATTTTCGATACTATATTTTATTAAAACAAAATGTTGAAATCAGCTTCATATAGAAACAGTGTCATCGTTAATTAAGAAAGAGATGTTCTTAAATATCATAACTTTACGACACTCACATATTGACTAGATTTGACTATTTATTTTATTATATTTTAATTTGAATTATTTGTTTATAAAAATATAGTTTATTCCTTAACAAACACTAAATGAAAATAAGTTTAATCTTTGAACAACATTAAAAAAAATCGACAAACTTTCGTAAAAATTTCGGACTTTCTATTTAAATTTTATCTCTTAATATTTTGCAGTTTTTTAGCCCATTCAATTTTAGTCTAATAAAGCGCAAATTTAAAGTACCTGTGATTTACAGTTGATGTATGGCATATTTTTGACGATTTCGGTAATTTTCTTCCATATTATCTAAGTATGTTCGTAAATTTTTTTAATGAAGAAAATGAGCAACGCCTTCATCAAAAAAAAATATATTAAAAATCAACGATAAGTCGCAACTATGTATTTTAAACTTGCGCTTTAATTGAATTGATCGGGCTACAAGACTGCATACTCAAAATATGTATTTATATCAAATCTAATTAAAAAGCTTTACGAAAGTTTGTTGATTTTGTTAATGTTGCGCAGAGATTAAACCTTGGATTTATATAAATGGCCAATCTAGTTAACATGTATAAAGTTTTGATAAGCACTTGAACTGTCAAGTTTTAGTACTGAATTCAAAGAAGATGTCTCTTTTATCCATTCATAATAACTTAAAAAAATTTGTTTGTTAAGAAGTGTATCTTAAAATATCTGCTTTGACATTTATGTTAAAAGTGTAAAATATGTAAATGTACCTACATAAACTCTCCCGTGAATACCATCAAAGCATTGGTATTGAAGGGAATCTATGTATACATGCATGCATATGAGCAAATTAAAAAGTCGATACAATTTACAGTCGAAAAGTACAGTTTTTTATAGATAATAGATTATTTCCCAACACTGCACACTGGGCTAAATGGTATTATTTTTGGCATAAACTAAACATTTTTATTCGAAATATTTGTAAATTGTATTAACCGCCCATTTAGTTAATCCCCCATGCATGCTGAAAATACAAAAAAAAAAACCTTTGGGTCAGTGTTGTAATGTGACAACCCTGCAAAAACAGATATTTTTGTGAAAAGCTTCATTTGCTTTTTGTGTACAGAAAATTTGTTGTGCTTCTTAATTGAAAATTAATTAAAAAAAACGGTCTAACAAATTAAAGAAAATAATGGAAAATATAGTGAAAGGTATGAAGATTTATGTATTGTGAAAATATTAATGAGTTCAATGCCTCCGTTGATTTTAAATAGCTTTTATGTGATGTAGTCTTTTTGGTAAAGTGGAATCTTAAAGTAGTGTTATTTTGTAGAGAAAAACTAGTGAAGAGTCGCCGTAAGAGCCAAATTTTTGGTGCTCAGTTATATGTTGATGTATCATCTTTTATATGACATTAATATTTCTTGCGCATATTTGCGCAAATTCTTACTAATTTTATAATTGCAGAGCAAGTACAGTTTTGCCGAGAAAATTTATTGTCGGTTTGGCTGGAAAATAATAGAAATACCATTGCGCTGATTGATTGGGTGTCAGAGCAGTTCAATGGCGACGTTTTAACGGAGAGCACAGTATCTGAAATTAAGAAGTTAGTGACCATTTTTGTCGGATATGTAAAAAAAAAATTAGCGAAGTGCAATAGACATGTAGAGCGATTCAAAAGTGTACATTCCATTTGGCTTTCAAAGAGTGTTTCAATTTCAATCGATCAGGCGAAGACCCCTCAAAAATGTGGACGACCATCATTGACATACGAAGAAGGAGGATCACGATTAAAAAGAAAATTTGCTACAGATTTGTCGAGAGAGCACAGTACTTCACTTCTCGTTCACGCTGCTGCAGTTTCAGCAAAAAAGTCGAGAGAAAAAGACACCGCATTTATTTTAAATAAGACGTTAAATACTTCAGATAAATCAAAGATAAAGGATAAGTTGGCTTCAAAAACTACAATCCCTCTTACAGCAGATGAAGCTTTTGCTTTCATAATTGCGAACTTCAAATAAACGCAATGAATTTTCAAGAATATTGTGAAAAGACGGCTTCTTTATATTTCACAAAGTATAGTTGGTATCCCATGTCACCAACTGTCCATAAGATATTGGTGCATGGATCGGACATAATGGAGAAATCTATACTGCCGGTTGGCTGCCTGGGCGAGAACGCATCAGAGGCTCGCAATAAGTTTTATAAAAGTGATAGAAGGTCACATGCCAGGCAAAATTCCAGAATTAACAACCTTACTGATGTTTTTCATAGAGCTTTAGATTCCTCAGATCCGTTTCTTTCTAGTCTTAGGGTTGACAAAAACGATAATCACAAAAAGAGGCAAATACCCAATGATGTAATTATAATGTTACAAACGCCATCTTTCTTAGAAACAAATGAAGATTGCCTTGATAAATCTGTTGGTGATGTAGACGCTCAAGACGTTCATTATTTTGACATAGAATTAGAACTACATGATGAGTAGCAAATAAAAAAGTTTGTTTTATTAAATTTCTTATCTCCTTATTGTATCTTAATTAAGACATTCTTAACATATTTATGTACATAAGCCATGTAATAAAATATATGCATTGCTACATTTTACAGCTTGTTTTATAAGTTTTCGCATTAAAAACAATTCAGAACCTGAATTCTGATTTCGGGGTCAAGACGTGGCCCAATTTGTCCAAAACAATTTCCATGACTTATCCATGATATGCTAAGCAAATGTACCAAGTTTCAAACTTCTACCTTTATTTTTCGCACTGTGGGCAACTAAGCAAAATGGCCTAGTGGATTTCGCAAATATTCAAATACATAATCCACCAACCGATAATTTTATATATTCATTAAATGATAATTTGTCATCAGTCTGAAATAAAAAAATTATAAATGGGAAGGGTAAAATAGTATTGTGTTATTAATTCAAAAATAAAATGTTTCATTTCACTGACGAAGGGGGGGAGGATTTATCCCCCAAACCAGCCCCCCCCCCCTGGCTACGCCACTGATGGTCATAATGATGTCACGACTACGCATTTTATCCAATTCGGCTTAAACTTGTTCAGCCACATATGGCGATACTAATACTGGCATTTCATGACGGGCCTTGCATCACCCGTATCAATTACGTGTTCGATCTGATTAGTGACATTTAAATGACCAGACTCAGGAGTTGGATTAAAAAGTTTGAGAACGGCGTCCAACATGTGTCTTTGATCTGGGGTGAGATTATGTGGAAGGCTGACGCTAGTTGGTTTTGGGGTATCTATGTCGCCCTCTTAACCGAGTGTAGAAGCGTCAATTGGCTCCAGATCATTACTCATAGAAGATACCTGTGCTTGTTCTTTCCCACTCCATGGTGGCTGGTTACAAAAATTAATAAATTCACCCGCCGTAATCATTTCGACTTCGGATGCAACTTCTTCAGTATCACCTTTGGCTGTATGTTTTAAAAATCGCTGGACTTTCTCTTGGTTCTGCACCAGTTCGAAAAAGAAGGCCTCAAGGAATGTCCAGCCCATAATTTGGTGTTTCAGTGAGATAGGCACTACAAGAGTTGGCACAAGTCGGGTAAGACTACCAACCGTATATAATACATTCATTTTACCAATGGCCTTAAAAGAAATCGAATTATCGGCGAGACCAATGGATGTTTTGGTAGGTTGCAACTGTCCCCATTTGTACTTCTCATAAAATGTTTGTGAAATGACTGTGACTTCGGTTCCACCATCGAGTAAAACCGCATAAGACTGGTTGTTAACCATAACCGTGAGATAATCGCGACAATCGTTCGGCATATTATATGTCAAGCATTTTTCTGAGATAAACAAAACATCGCGGAGTCGTGGTGGGTTAAATTTGTCGTCTCCGTCTTGATTGTGATTAGGGACTGGAGCTAAAGTAGGTTTGGTAATTGGTGGTGCGCGTTCAGAACATTGGGTTGACGGTTCTTTGCCATCCCTTTGAATTTGATTGTACTCGTTAAGAATCAGAGTAGAATTATTACTGGAATTCGGGACTGAAGATTTGTCGATTTGTAGAGGGACTTCGGTAGAGTGCGGATTGTTAGAGACAGTGGATTTAGATAAAGTTGTGGATTCTGAGTACGATGCACCGCTATTCCCAATCGACTCCCTTACGCGTTTTTTGAACATTTGTAGCAGATCACCCTATTCGGTTGGGCTCCACACTTTTTGAAGTGATGGCCCCAGACGAGACATTTTGCACATCGTACATTTTCGTCGCCCTCAACAGCGAGAAATGGGTCGACGATAGTTCCTACTTTCGTATCATTCCCCTTTGGATTTTTGTCATTTTTATAATCCTCGACTGGTTTCGAATACCTACGTTTCTGAGATGCTTTAATTGGTTTCTTTTGCTTGTTCACGTATGCGCATTCCCTGTCATCGGAGTCGGATCCAGGAAACGAAGCGGTATATTCCGAATGTGAAGACTCATCCGGTGAATCATGTATTGCCGAAATTTCCCGTGGCACTGATCGCTGTCTATCCGAACGGGTTCTTTCCGGACGGGGTGTGACAACAATGAACGAATGTGGTGCAATTCGCTGAGCGAACTCACGCAATTGCTCAACGTGTGGACTTGTCGAGTGTGGACGAGTTCACGCAGATGATCGGATAAGGTACCAATGATGATATCGAGGTGGTCCCGTGCATCCAGAGCACAGGAATCACCCTGCAATTGGAATGTCAAGTCATACTATCCACCCCCGAATTTACCGGAAGACCATATCACACTGAGAATATTCAACCAGTTTGAGAATGTTTAACGAGATTACTTTGATACGAGTTTCAAATTTTATTGGGAATGCAGTGGCGTAGCCAGGATTTGGCGAAGGGGGGGATTAAGAAAAATTTGCATCTATAACTTAAAGTTGTGATACACAATGGCTAGAGGCGTCGCACTATAGGCAAAACACGAGTTTTTTTTTCAAAATCGTAGATCTTCGCTTTGAAAAGAGATAATGGAATGAAATTTTCTTTATCGTGAAGATAAATGATCATATAATATAGGAAAACTATAGAGAAGTTACAACAACAATAACTTAACCCATTCCACTAAAAAACACTATATTTAATACACCATTAGCACTGTTTCTGAAAGATTTCTCTTTATCTTATCGTAAGGCTCAATTCTTGGGACATTGGATGCTGTATCCGAGTGGCCAGATTGGCAAAAAGAAAAGCTACCTTTAAACTCTATTAACTCGTCTGTTTTTGTTGTTTTTAAATCGTCTATATTTCGACTTCAGTCTGAAGTCATCATCAGG
>NW_023461583.1:0-24768 GCF_013731165.1 Rhagoletis pomonella
TCACTCGAAATATTTGGCATCATCATCGCCAAATAAACAAAAAAAAAACGGCACGTAAACCTGTCTCTCCACCAACTTGCCATTCAACCTTTTCCGTTCGTCTGCTCGTCCGCCCACCTACATATATAACTGCTCTTTTTGAACAAATGCCTTGCTACCACTCTCTACTTCTCCCTTCGTCCACTGACGTCACTATAACCGCTGACAAAACTGGTTTGCATTTGAACGACAAATGCGCATTGGCAATTGTTGTGTGCTCTTCAGTGCGCTCAATACTGCGCTCCCAACCGATAAAACGATATTCAAGCTGAACTTCATTGCCTTTTCCCTATGAACATACCTATGTAGTTACTAGTTGAATATTTAGTATTTCTGTAGCCGGTTTTCCAGACTGGTTTCTCCCCGAACGGCAAATACACATTTGTGACGTCACGTCAAGCAGAGTGCGCACTCGTTTCAGCGGCGCAGTTGTGAAGAATAGGCACAGTGGGGTGAATTAGTGTATTGAAAATCCAAAAATCAAGGTGTACTGAAAAAGCTGATATGGTAAAGGATGCAAAAGCGTAATCGCCCAAGAGACTCTGACCGCCTTCTTACTTCTATTCCCGCAGAGAAGGTATCTCCCTTCCTCGGAGACTACCTACCGGGTTCCGAGTTAAATTCTTTCAGGGCTAGAACGTCTGGGACCATTCGAACGACATAACCACAGCATTTTTAATTCGCTGGGAAATGTGGGTATATGTAGGATAGTTCCGTACGGAGAAGTCCACGTAAGTGGGAAAAGCTTTTGACTGCCATTCACCAGGGAGGGGCCAAAAGTGATTATTTTGCGTATGGTTAAATCGTAGTTCGCGACGTCCAAATAATTATATCTACGCATTGTCTGGGTAGCGACCAAACGCTCGTCGTCTGCCCGGCAGGTTAATATTCTCAGGGAAGACAAAGGGTAGCATCCCCTCCATCCAAGAAGGCATGGAAACCGTCGGGCCTTACGGCATCTACTACTGTTGCCACGTAAAGGAGCGCAAATTTGGTGTCGCATTTGTCGTGTGAGTGAGCATCCGCCGCCGACCGAACGTCTAGCCACAATTCGTATCAAAGCGAGATTCTTCAATATCTACTCACCCGCCTCAATCAGAAATGAAATGGCCATGCCTGACCCGCCACAGCTTTTTCCCAGGATAAGCAGAACCATAACAAATATATTCGCCACTCGACGCTCACACCTGCTATCAGGGAGCAACAAACCAACATATGCGAGTAGTAGTCGAATTGCAACGAACCCGAAAGAACAACTGGTACAGTGAGAAATGTCACGAAGCCGCCGAGAAAACAGATGCGACCAACAATGCCACGCTGCGATCGGGCGCAACGCGAGCTATTTTGGAAAGCGTCGTCGCCAAAATTTAAAGACCCATAATTCTTCCGCAAAATCTTTGTCCCTACGGGACTCTCTTTCGAACCCATCACCTTATTGACCGCCTATTCCTTATCTCCATTGTACTTTCATCAATGCTGCTTGGAGCTACTTTGTTTTGCTTTCATTCCCAGTTCGAACTCCTGAAAGAGGAAAAAGTTAGTTTTTTGGTCATCCAACAATCCATAAAACTTTGGATTCATGTTATTTTTCAATTGCCTGAACACCGAGATCTTGAGGGTAATTTAAAATATGAGGAATTTACAAGAAAAGGTATAACTAGTGCAGCAAGAAATTTTAGATAGCCCACGCTTAGGTAGGTAGATAGACATTAATATGAGGTATGCATTCATGGTGCTCCCTACTATTCACAATACTTCATATAAGCCTACCTCCCTCAAAAATTTCAGAAGAGCTTTCGGGCTTAGGGAGTGAATATGCTCATACACTATTTGTTCGAGGCAGATTGAGTTGGCTGCTGCTTGTCTTGCAAGACTGTCCGCTACCTATTTTTCCTGTTTCCCCTTTTGACTTGGTACCCAGTTAGCTCTTGTATCTTTCACGGGAGTTAAGTTTCTTAACGCACTCAAAGATATCGGTTATGCTTAGGATCCTGGCACTTTTGTAGTTCTTATGTAAATTTAGCTCCGTATAAAAAATGTTCTCAACATTTCACGTAACTGCAGGCATCTGGTTTAGCGTGCACTGATCCCTGCCTTTGATTTTTCTTGATTTTTTGAGAGGTCTGTGAACCAATGAATTGCGCCAGCCAGGAGCTATTCCAGTGGTTTTTGTATGGCGAATCAATTCAGCATTTCTCATATGAATGCCCTGTACAGCCGAGAATGCGTTCGTCATTTCTTAGCAAGCCATCCGTGGACCTAGACAGGCGCCCCTCATTGTTTGAAAGGCTTACTGGATTCGTCAAAAACTCCTGATCGTTGAAGAATATACCGGATTCCCGTTGCATCACATTAGTCCTCCGATTTGACCATAAAACAAACGTCACCAAGCAGGATCATTGACCTCCGAAAGAGTCCATAACTGCTGTAACAAAGGGTATTACGCTTGAAATGTACCAAAAAAAATTATCCCACAGTGCAGCAGCGGGAACTGTACTTAGCATCTGAAGCAGAAACCCGACCATGCGCAAGTTGACACACACAATGATACAAAAACAAAGAGAACGATACAGCTGCAGGAGGCATACATACACAAATATATGTACATGTGAACATATTCCTACAATTCCTTTAGGAAATGCGAGCATTCCGCAGAATGAATGAAACATTCCCACTTTTTAACACACGATGCTGTTGGTGGGGGAAGTACTCGCTCTCGCTGATTCCAGAAAAACTAGCGAAACATTCGACGAAGCTGCTTATAAAATGAACGTAAAATCTTTCCACAAAGTTTCTTTTTGAATTAATATTGAAACATTCCAGAGAACTTCTTTTGAAATGCATACGGAGGTTCCACGAGAAGCTTTCACTTTATTTCCAAGCGAAAGCTTTACTCTCGTCGTCTGTTAGAAGCAAGAAGGATACATTGTAAATTTTAATATTCTTCGGAGTTTCCGCGAGAATGGATAAGGAATATTTCCATTTTACTTGCAAGTGGAAGTATTTATTCCTCATTTTCCAAGAGGGATCATACATAGCCACCAACACAAAGGAAACGCTAGAATTCACACCGACTTGGAAACATGAGGGCTAGTTATTTGCCATGAAAGCAATATTTACAAATACAATAAGAAGTATATCAGCATTTTACAGCGATAATAGTCATCGTGAAGAAAGGGTCTAGAGTGGGGTAGGGGTAGTGAGTATGCATGTATGCAATATACATATAGCCAAGCGTAATTGCTATACACACGAGTGATTCACAAAAATGTTGTGCCTCGGTCAACCGCCTCTGCCGCGCCGCAAGAGCGCCTTCCCCCTTTTGTTGTTACAGAGGCTCAATCGATCGGTGTCGTATGTACAGACTGTATACATACATGTAAAGGGCGAGAGGCCTAAGCTAAAATAGAATAGCAACAACATGAAAGGAGAATATATGTATGTATGTCTGTACATTTGTAAACAACATACTCTTGAAAAATACCGAGAGAGTGCAACGAGATAACACGAAATGCGATAAAGCGGCAGGCGGATGGGCGTAGTGGAGCAATGAGGTGGCGAAAGAGGCTAACTGCCGTCCCTAAATTTGCGCGTCAAGCGCCAAACAACTGTCAAAAATCCTCATGCCCGTACAATTTGTATGGAGCATCCCACAATAACGCGGCGCTAGCGCCGAGCAAATGGAATTTTCATTTCTGGCAGGATGTTACGTGTTGAAGTTGGATGCAGAAGGCGGAAAGAAAGAGAAAGGACAAAAAAGTTAAAGAGGATTCGAGAATAAAAACGAGGGAAATGAGAAAACGTCAAAAATCACGCCGCGTTGATTTGGGGATAGCGCGCGCTGACCCTCGTTGACAATTCAAAACGCAACGCTTAGCGCTCCAATTTAGGGAGGCCAGTAAGAGTAGGCTGCTGGCATCTTGTGTATGTATGTAAATATGTACATACGTATGTTTTTAGTTAGTTGCTGAGTGACTGACTATGTTGTTGTTATCGCTTCTACAATACTTACATAGCCTGTTTTACTACTTCGCCTTTGCGCGTAACATTGGGGCCGTTTTCGTTCTTATTTCATTTCTTTCGCTCTGCTGTTTCTAGTTTTAAGAGTTGTGTTTGTTTTTCTTTCGTTTGTTTATCAAAACTCCATCACTAACGTTCTATGAAATTGTTTTTGCTTTTCTTTGGGGCTGCTTGCTGTATTTGCCTTCACTGTCTGATAACATTGTGTTTGTTGTTGCTATTTAGTGTGTATACTTAAAATTTCATTTAGTAGACATTTGTACGTACATAGGTATGTATGGATATATGTACGTATGCTACGCTACGTCAAAAACACGTCGTGGTATGTGAACAATGTTCACGACGAAGCCGCTCGCATGTGAAATTTCAGCTGGGAATGAGGAGTAGAGAGTGAACAGCAGTATTAGCACACCACTAAACGAGTAATAATGCACAGTGGGTGAAAAAATTGATAAGTTGGAATAAGAATTAAATAACTTAATAAAAAATGATGATGTCAGGGTTAGAGTGAGATAGGTTAGATCCGGTTAGGTTAGCAGAACTGTTCTTATTTTATTCTCATTTTAGAACCACAATCGTTTATCGGTTTGTGGCGGAAACCGGACACTTTGCCGATTGCTTCTCTATTTTACGCAGTTGCGCCAGTTTCTTATAGCAAGTGGAAACATCTCCTTCTATACTTGGCCTCCATGGCCATCCTTGGTTTCTTTATCACTCCATGAATGCCTGGTCAGATGATATTTTCACCGGAGCAACATTGTGTATACGTACGACATGCCCAAACCAACGTTCCTCATTTTATCTTCTTTGACCAATTGAGACTATCTTGCGTAGAGCGATTCTCTCGAAAGCCTTTCCTTTATTCGACGTTGCCAATGCTTCTGCGCCATTTAAAAAGACGGGCATAATGAGGCAATTTTAGAGCATGATTTTTCTTTGTCGAAAGAGGCTTCTGTTATACAATTGGCTACGTAAGCCTGCAGTGCATGGTCAGGCATCAACTAAGGGTTCTTAGATCTTTCTGACTAATATTAAGGAGTTTTTCAGAGACTCAGCGAGAGGTGGTAGAAATCTCTTGGATTGCCTTTTAAACTTTAAGACCCCAGCTCCTCCATTTTCTTAGATATGCCATATATTCTTTCGGAGCTCACTTTCGCCCCTTCGTTGTCAACAAAGCCCTCATGACCTGACACCGGGTTACGGGTTACTAGTCTGTCCAGCCTGTAAAGTTTATTAAAAGGATAACTTCAGGGCCATTGCCTAAATGAATTTGCCAATGGTACATTTATATATTAACAGTTTGAAGATACTCAGATGACGCCTAAGGTATCCAATTCTCATTTTACTAAGTATGATTCGGAAATCTCAGAGCACTCCAATGAGGTCAGTTTTCAATGAGTATGGCAATAGACGGTTTGCTCCCAACAGACCAAGCAGTGGAGCTTCCCCAGATTGACATCAAAAACATAGTGGCGTTGGAGATAAACAATTTTACTAAAAAAACTGACAGTTCGTATGCGAGCGCCCATAGTAGGAATAGGACTGCAGATAACAAAAACCCTAGCATTTCATCATTCATAAATATGTTCGCAAATTATCAAACCACCGCCAACTGTGCAGCCGTCGCATATCTACTCTGCACTCGTGAGAATACAAATCAGCCAGCTAGCCAGCCAGCCAGAGCGAGTCAGTCATGCAGCCAAATACATACCTACTCACCAGCCAGCCAGCTTGCTAACCAGCCAACGGATACATTTTTCCGACATTCAATTGGAATAATTTGTTATTTCGCAGACGGCATTCGAGGAAGACGCATGCAAGCGAGCTAATAAGCCGGACAAACGCAAGGCAAGCAGAACCATACAGTGAGCTAGTGAGCGCGTGTGAACACCACTTAAGTGAGTGTGAATAGTGAATAGTTCTCGAATAAATGAATGGATAAGAAAAAAGAAAAGGTGTGAATTTTAAAAGAAAATTTACTCAGAATCGAAGAAGTTGCTAAGAATTTTAATAATACTAAATTGAAACGCTTTAGAAGAAAATAATGAAGAAACTCTAGTGTGTTGGAAGTAACGAGTGTGAGAATGAAATATAATTAGTTTCGCGTGTGTATACGGTTACTTACATATACAATTGTACTTATAATAAACATACATACATTATATTCATATATGTATGGCTGTGGCAAAGTAAATCGTGGCTTGCACTTTGTTACGTGCGCGTATTTGAGCTATTTGAAACGCTGTCGCGCGTCTATGTATTACAAGCAACTATATATACATACATTTTACATATTATGTATATATAGAAATCCATATATATATATATATATGTACATATGTACATACACATATGTAAAATGTTTGTTTTGTATGTTTTTGCGAAAAATTTCGTATCTATAAGCTGTGCTATTTAGGAAATCTACTGCTGCTATCGTAGAGTTGCTTCTGGCTACTTACGCGCTGAACCTAAAACGTTTCTACGCTGTTGGTCGCCGCGGTCGCTCACTTCTCGCTTTATATGTAAGTAAATAGAAACGTGCGCGCATGTTTTTCGGCGTGTTTTTCATGTGATTTAACACACACGCACACGTACGCAAGCAAAATACGTAACGTCTAATTAGCGAAAAGTGTGAGGTGATCAAGCTCCCGCGTGCGAGTCAAGGTAGCGCGAGTAAGACAAAGGTATGTAAGTAGGAAAGCGAGCGGTAAGTTGGGCGTAGCAACGCAGTAGCGGTGGCAATAAATCAATAATTGTAACCGCGGCGGTCAACATAACGTGCGCGCGTGTAAATCGTTAGATATTTTCAGTTTTACACAAGTATACATACAAAGGTGCATTTGCGTGTGAAATAATAATAGAAATAGGAAAACCAAAACAGACGCAACTTCTCCAAAAAAGACCGCGTGGTTCGAGAGGAAAAGCAAAAAATCTAACTATATGTAAATCGTGTTAAAGCTGTTTTCGTAGAAGCTTTATAGTTAACTGGTTTAAAACCCACATTTCCTAAAAGATATTGAAAACTACATATTTCGTGACCTGCTGGCGATGTGTGTGGCCGCTAAGCAGGTCACTCAATTGTGCAGTCAACATTTTATTGATTCTCTTATTTCCCCTTTTTTTAGAGAGTTCGAAGAAAAATACAAAATTACAGTATAAACAAGTATTAAAAACGACCAACGGCCGAAAATAGCGCTGTTGAATAACCACAATAATCGAAAAAAGTCGCGTAAGGCGTCAAAAAAAAATAAACAAAGCGACGAGAATATTGCCATCACAGTGCATGCAATACAAACAAAAATAGTATAAATAAACAGAAGGTAAACGCTAAAATGGAAAATCCACAATTGCCGCATGTGTTGCGGCTTATGAAGTCGCCTAGCAGCAGCAATAGTCAGCATTTGAAGTGAATTAGTACTGCCGCGCGCCGAAGTGAAGAAAACATGTTTTGAAAGTCAAGTTTTTTTTTTTAATTTGCATGGACGTCAATTAAACTTTAACTTAACAAGGCACTAGAGGTGGCAGTATAGAGATTTGCAAGCGACGAATCAATTTTTATATTCCAACAAAGTGCACGCGCTTCCAACCAGAGAAAGCGCGTTTGCATCTGTAACCTTTTTGGCCGTTCCATTACGTTACTATACAACAGCTGCGACCTTAGCGGGCAAGCGTGCGCGTGAAAAACAGTTCGTGCAACATCTTTCAGACACACAAACACGTGCACTCCACTAAATTTGTGAATTAAAATCCAAAACACTTGCCAAGTTGCGACTTCTTAAGCCCTAATTTAAAAGCGTGCTGCAAGTGCGCGCCAAAAAAAAACAACGCATTCGTGCGCAACAGCCACCATTGAACGACCCACAACAACAACCCACCCACATCCACAACATTATCAACCACACCAGCACTCGCACCACCAGACCCGGCACACACTCACCTTCACCCACAGCAACAACCCCTTCACCACCAACATGTCACTGCAAACTAAGCGTCAACACTGTTATCTGTGCGATCTTCCCCGCATGCCTTGGGCCATGATCAATGACTTCTCCGAGTCCGTTTGCCGCGGCTGCGTCAACTATGAGGGCGCCGACCGCATTGAGCTTGTCTTAGATGCCGCGCGTCAAATGAAACGTTTACATCAGGCCGCCAAGCGTAGTCACGAGAATGGAGAGGTGGTCGCACAACAACAACAGCAGGCACAACAGCAACAACAAGCAGCCGTTGCAGCAGCACAAGCGCAACATCGCAGCGCAAGCGGTGCGCCTATTAGTGTGGGCGTCGGTGTTGGGGTTGTCGGTCCACAACAGCAGCAGCAACATCATCATGGCTATGCGACACAACGCATCGGTCCACCGCCACCACAAGCTACCGGTCTTATGGATTTCCCAGTGAAAATGGAGGCGCACGACGCTAATGTACGTCCAGTGCGGATCTCACATATGGCACCGCATCATATGTCAATGACAAATCGTGCTGTTGCTGCTGCGGCGGCAGCTGCAGTCGCCTCCAACGTGGGTGTAGTGGGTCCAGTGCCACCAGCGTTATCGGTGAACTTGAAGCGTCCCCCCCTCCGAGGATGATGATCATACGCATGGTGGTGATGGTGGGGGGCGGCGGCGGTGGTGGTGGTATTGCTGGTGGCGGACCGAGTGCCATGAAGCGTAGCGCCATCGATGATCCCAATGTACCGCGACCACCGCTAACACGTGGCGAATCATTGCCGGCTGCTGTTTCCTTTGTACCCGATCGACAAGCAGGTTTGCGAGATAAGCATCAACCAGTACGGGCACCATCATTTGATGCATCCTCCTTCAAGCCGGGTGGTAAGTTTAAGAAAGCAATACCATTTTCTGAAAAGTTTAAGTGCTTAAGACTATTTGTAACATACTCATTACGTCACATAGTACATTAGCACCATGACACAGTTGTTGTTGTTGGATATCTTCACAAACTCATCGATGCAGTGGCTAGGGATCACAAGAGCTTGTAAATTTCTATAGGTCAATCGGTCCATTATACATATGATCACTAATTAACTAATTAACTAATCATCGGTTTTGCAATTATCTACATCTGTGCTTCGTGTTCTTGGTATAATTGTAGTTAAATAATTGTTGCGCTAATTGTGTGTGTTTTATTTGTGCTTGGGTTTAGTGTAAGGCCTTAAACTATTTTCGTATTTCCCTTTATTGTTTCGAAATGAAGATCTGCTGGATGATGTAAGCTTTTTCAAAACAAACTCTGGCCGTATAGAAATGGGAACTCACTCGTTAGAGAACGTGACTTCTAATAAGTTTCTGCGGACTCCAGAGATCCGAATTATCCTTGGGGTTGCGAAGAAGAAGTATTCCTCATTTTCTATTACGAATTGGTGAGATTTTTGACGCTATCTATCATTCGATTATTCGGAAAATTTTAATTTTTAACTGGTGCCGTCTGTTTAAAATTCCATTTAAATTTTCCATTCTCACATGCATTATATTCCCAAATATATTTTTTATCAATAACCAACTTTGAATCGTTTTCTAAACTATTAACTCATCTCAGCATTTACTCTACACATTCCAATATTTGAAGAAGATAGCGCATAGGTGGTATATATGTATATACATTGAAAAAAAAATAAAATTTTTATTTGATAAGGGAAAGTGCTGATATGTAAAAATAAACATTGATAAAGAATTGAACGTTGATAAAAGGAATACTGATAAGAGAACTTAACGTTGAAAAATTTCAATGCGGCTCAAATCAAAGTTCGTGCTTGCTATGTGTGTATGTATGAAGAAAAACATATTTATTGATTTATTGTGTTCATATAATAGCACATTCATCCTTGACTGACTGATAAGGGACACATATAGTCTTCAATTTAATGTTTGTTGTGTTGCCTAATACTATTGCCGATAATTTAATTGTCTGCTCTAAAGTAATAAAAGTGTGCTGAAGAGTAATAAAAGCTTTTGAAAGGTTAAACTCAGAGCTAAGTTTTAATGAATCAGGCATCAGTTCTGCTGATGATAACTTTAACAGATAAGTGAACCCATTAAAGAAGAATACGTAATGCTGTGATTAGGGAATGAACTTTAGAACAGAAATTTAAACCTAAAATGATTGAAGTAAAAAGAAAAAAATATCGGCAGAAAATATATTGAAGGTAAGAACATCAAAATTCGGGCTAAGTAAGGTTAGATTAGACAACGAAGCAATGGATACCCACATTCAGAAAGCTTAGCAAAAGTCCAAGCGCCAAGAGAATGTTATTTTAATTATCATTATTATCGATTATTTTGTATCCTTTGATACATTTCAAAAATTCGCTTGATGCTTCTAATCGATTTACTATCGACCAAGAGCGCGCTAACTTAGCTTATCGATGCTTATGTATGTATTTATAAGGTAGTGTTTACACACAGAGACTATGAAAATTATATATAAAAACAGTGCAATGTGTGCATTCATCTTCTCAAAGAAAATTAGGTGTATACATACGTTCAACCCTCGACTGACACCCACTACGACTAAGTTGGGCGGTGGTGCTTCGCAATCGGCCTGGCGCGTCAGTTTTATGTATCTAGCAACGGAGAATTCTTATAGTTTTTTTTTCATTTTATATTTTCTATACACTTTCCTGCCAATTCTTACTTTTTACTTTCTTTATGTATACTTTATACAAAATTTATATGTACGAACGTTGTTGTTGATTTTGTACGTAGTAGTGTTGTGTGGCTTTCTGTTGCGTGTAGTGCAAGAATTCAGCTGTGTATAATAGTGCTTCTTGTTGTTTTTCTACTTTAGCTAGATACGTAGCCGTAATGATGATGGGGTAGCTAGCTGTAGACTTATCGTTACCACTTGTAATTGGGTTGTTTTGTACATATATATGCGCTACTTTTTTGGGTTTGGTTCATAAGAGGGTGGCGGTGGTGGCGGCGACCTCTTACGTTTTTGACACTACACAATTGTAACGAGGTTACCCCAAGCGAATGGCGAGCACGGCGTGTCGTTGTTGTCCGATGTGTATCTACACTAGTTAGCACGACATCAGCACTGCGTCTGCGTCGGCCAAGCAGCAGCAGCAGTGGTGCATATCAGAAACGGTTGCCAAGCGAATTTGCAAAAACGTGCAATTGGCAAACGTCCCAGGGCAGTTAGGTATAGAGAAAAGATATAAGTATTGTATACTCCAAGCGTGTTTATGTGTGTGCAATGCATTCATGCATGAACGACCCAAAACTCTGCCCAGCATTTGAACGTTTATGGTGCATTCGCTTTTGCATTGCTCTTTTGTTTTTTTTTTTGTTGTTTTTCTCGAAGAAAGTGTCATGCGCAGCAACGTGTTTCATACATAATAAAGAGGCAGCATTCATCAGCAAGCACAAAGCTTCATCACAACAACAACAACTTAATCACATAATTCACTAGTCTGAACAGCATTATTATGATCTACATATATACATACATATGTACATAGAGCGCGCGCTTTGTGCCAGCTTCGTTGCTTCCTCATCAACATCGTCATTTCCTTGCTTTTCATATGCCACAACGTCATCATCGTCATTATTATTATTATGTCTGTACAACATTATTAGTGTGGTGCGCAACGTCAGCAGCCGCCTGATATATATGGTACCTACATGTGTATTTTACCGCCATCATTTTACGGTTTCTTTTCTAGTATACTAAATTCGTTTCGTTGGCAAGTCGCCAGAAAATCGTGCAAAATTTTGTCGTCGTATATCCATGCTTACTCAGTTGCATTTGCATATACGTACATATGTACATACATAAATGTAGCTAAATTTGTATATCCGCTTGCATCCCTTGTAACCGCACGCAAATTTGCCTCTTTGGCTTTCCAAGTGAGTTACACATTCATTTTTGTTTTCATTTTCTGCTTCTACGACGCATTTTTCTTTTGCTGTATTCTCCACATGCTTTGCTTTAGTTAAGCGGTTTTTTGCATCTTTTTTCACATCATACTTACTATACGTATGTACATATACTAAGAACATTACATATACATAGCGGCCGTTGTCAACGTAGTCACCGCCATTGACGTCGTCATTAAACTTGTTTTCATTTGAGAACGCCAAAAGCGAACGCGACGAAAACGACTGCAAAAAGCTTGGCAATAACAAACGTATACAAGAACATCAATATAGGCGGTAACAACAACGAGACAACGATAAAAATGACAACAGAAAACGAGCACAATTGCGACGACAATGCTGGCAATGTCGACAACAAACATACGTAACTCGTTTACTTGCCCCAATATAAACGTACATATACATACATATATAATATCTAGATGCCTGAGAAGCGTTAACCAGCGCATAGTAAATGCCTACGTTTAACTATCGTACTGCTACTCGTGGGGCCTCCGCAGGTCCCCTCTAAATTAGAACGCCAAGTAACCGGTTCGTTGCATGTGTGCGAAAAGCGCGAGAATAAATCTTGAGAAATATGTATGCGCTATAGCGAGATACTACTTCTGAATGTGTTTTTGTGTTGTATTTGGTATCAGAACCTGCTGTTTTATTTTTGTTGTAAAGCGACGACACTCAAACCGGCCGCTCGTCTAGCTAGTTGCTGATTACCTTACTGCCTACCTACATCAACATACAATATACATATGTAACTGGCAAGCTGTATAACTGGTTATCTTAGTGACCAAGTGTCAGTTAACTCACTTGCTGGTTTTGCTCAGTAACTTTCCAAGTTTGCACTTTGCATTCCGGCTGGCCTGCCTAACTTCTTTGTTGCTTTTGGGGAATCTTATAATAGAATATCTGCAAGCAAGTTTCTTAAACGAAGCGGGGATGTTCATTAAATAGCGTTACCAATAGCTATTGCAACAGACTTTTTGAAGAAGCAAAAAATTCGAAATAAGCAGAAGAATCAAAACAAACACCATATTCAAGAAAAACTACATAGCACAGAGTCGCCGCGTTCGATATATCGGCCAACTAAGATATAAATATTGACAAAAGCGAAATCGGAGCTCCTTAGATTACCCACATTTAATTAGCCAGAGAGCTGTAGAAGACAAAGGTGGCGAAGCTCCAGACCATTCAGAATGCTGCACTTACCACTGCTAAGGAATACATTCTGATGCCGCCTAAGCACCATTTACCTAGCGAGACCCTTATTCTCCCATTTAAGAAGTATAGCATCATGATAAGCAATCATTACTACCGTAGTGACCAACGTTTCAGGTACATGCTTGAAGGCGTGCCTCCTACCAGGCTTGTCAAAAGCCATACGTATATCTCAAAGACCTAGTTCAGTTAGAAGTGCGCCATCTATGGAGTCAGATCATAAACGGCATTCGGCGAGAGTTAATTAACAACTCTCGTCCCATGAAGGCTGCCATCGGATTCCAAACACCACTTATTGCCGACGAAGAGTTGGAGTTCCATCATGAAACCCGACTTTCTTTGGAAAATACCGTTTTTGATATTGTAGCGGGTTGAACTATACATACATATATCGAGTCAACCCCTACATATTCAACGTATGCCGCAAGTTCTCCTCTTCAGATGCACACTCAAGCTAACTCATCTAACAACCCTTTACCAATGTTCCAATACCGTTTGACTGTCTGTTTCCTGGGATAATATGTATATGTGGTATGTACATATGTAAAATAGTTTCTGTGTGAAATCCTTAGAATCTTTGTTTAACAGCCTTCAGTCATTATCATGTCCCTCAATTTCACAATTAACACTCATTCAGTCTCACACAATCGCCACATCTCACTTAGCAGCAGAGCATTGCATACACAACGCTATTTATCGATTTCATCATTTTAATTAGCTATTCGTCTAATTATCATTATTATTTTGAGCAAACAATTATATTCGTTTGATTCGTAGGCTGACAACTGAATTCTATTGAACTGTGGCTTCGTAAATATGTAAATAAAAATATGTACATCAATCGATTAATCTATTCCACGATTTTCTAATAGAGGTTAAGTTGCATATAAAAAGATGAGTTGTTTTAGACATTGGGAACATTTTCTGAAACTATTTATGTAATCAACAAAGAGAAAATCTTTAAAGGCGAGCGAGGAAGAGGCTTTGAAGTAGTCAGCTTAGAATTAAACACATCACTAGTATTTAAACATAATATTTCCTTCCAAAGTTTCACAGACTTGATAGACTTCAGAATCTTTGCTATATGCCAAAAACTGGCAGCTTATAGAAGTCGTTTTCGTGACCTAGCAGATATTACCGGCTGGCTTCCGGTTTCCAGGAAACACGTCCCAGAAATCTATAGAGTCCCACGAATCTATAGAGTGTATTTAACGAAATATCTTACCAGGATATAGAATACATATTTAACTCTCAACCTCAAAATGAAAGACGTAGACCTCAATACTAGTTGAGTGAAATTTTGTGGATTAAATTTTTTAGACTTCTTTTGCGCATATTTGATTCTAAAGAGGGTTTGGTGATTAGTTTCTCGCAAAATGTCAAGTCATTTTGTTCGGAGCCATAAATGTAGACGAAACTAGTATCTATTCACCACGAAGACGGCCGTCGAAGTTGAAGGTAAGGGGATCGAAAAGTAAATCAAACACATGGGTTTTGTATAAGCCGACTACCACTGTCCGATGCTGGTCAGGCGAAGATCTAGAACTCTCTCTGTAGTCATTTTTGCAGCGAGCTTCGCCTGAAATCAAGTGAGGTCGGAACATCGAGGAAACTCTTCAGGTACAACAAATAGTTTCAGGGTATAGTGATAGATTTTCAGCCCTGTGGTATCATAGAGTATGCGGTCTTACTTTGCCGTCCAAAGATGATTCTGTCAGTAGGACCCAGACGCAAACTTTCTAAAAGCAAAGGTAAAACCGCTTTTGCATTGGAAATTTGAAGTGGCGAAAGATTTGGGTACACTTGATGCTTTCAAGATTTTAAAGTGAAGAATCAACTCATGTTCGGTAGTTACCTTTCGAATTTCATTACAAAATTTAGAAGCAACCTATCGAACCCGCTTAATAACTCGCACTTTGAAAACGGTCCTTGAGCTCTCATAGCAATATTTAGAAAAATTAAGAACATTCATTTTTATTGTAAGTATACTGGTATAGTACTTGCATTGGAATATTTCTAAGAGTAAAGATATTCTAAACTTTAAAAAATTTCTAATATGCGACCTTCGAAACTCAAAGCTCAGAGACCTTGGCGCTATCAAACTGATCATCATATTTATGTACATACACACATATGTACAAAAAATAAGCACTCAGAACTGTGCTTTATTCATGCACAAAAGAGTCAATAAATTTGCATATGTAAATTTTTTTCCGACATTTTTCGATTGCCAATAAAACGTTAGAAATGTCAGATATACCTATAGTTTTCCATACATTTGTATACATATACTCGCCTTTTAAACGTAAAAAAAAACGATTTTTTTTCCTTTACTAAATCGTTAACAGGCGTATGTATAGGCTGTGAATTTTTTTTCATTTCAACGCCTTGCCCACAATTGTCAACGTCAACACACAAATGTCAATCGTGTTGACAGACATGACAACCAGCTATTTTTAACTAAATTTACGTTGCGTTGACGAATTAAAATGCAGAAAAAAAACGCTCTTATCGGTGAGTGATTACACACTATCTGACATTTGCGTGCACATATGAAGGATGCGAACGCATCTGTCACATATACGTACTACATATATACACAGTAGAGTATTGATATCAGTTGTCAACAGCTGTATGTATTTTGACATGGCGTAAATGTTATGGGGACGCGCGTTATCAGCGTGCATGAGGCAAAGCCAACAGTTACACAAACTGAGGCCAAATGGATACAGAGAGGTAACGAATTTGAGAGGCATATCGGAAGTGTGAACGTTTGTAACAACGATTAATATTTTTATTTACTTTTCTATGATACTGATTCATGTCATTTGAAGATTGCGGGGAACGAGGAGGCCGCGAGAGAGTGTGTGAATTGTATAGCTCGCCTAGTGATGTTCCGATACGAGTACATATGAGTAAATACTTGAGTACCTCTACCAACTACCGAGTATTTTTTGTACTTCGATACATGGGACCAAGTACTTGGTGGGTATCGAGTACATTGTGCAAGTATTTACTCGGTCGAAAAATTTATGCAACTCTAGTGAAAATTAGTAAAGTTGCCACAAGTTGGAGTATGAAGTTTGACACGTAAAATTGTGTTAGATTTCTAGCATGTATGTATGTATCCCAGCCGCATCCCATGTGTAACACACAAAAGATGGTTTTATTAATTAAAAAAAATTGCAAAACTATTTTGAAATATTTCGTCTGAGTACTCTTGAGTACAATTAGAATCGAGTATTTTCTAGCGATAATTTGAGTAGCATCGAGTACCCCTTTCGATGTTCTAAAATGAGTACTGGTATCGAGTACATGGTGGTATCGGACGAACACTAAGCTCGCCGTACCCGAGAGAACTTCCATTGTGTAATTTTTTGACGTTCTTGTTTTTTATTCTTCTTCTTCTGCGTGCACTGCATTGGAAGCAGTCAATTGAATAAACGAACTTCAGTTATCGCCCTGCTAAACATTTTTCGTTACGCTTCTATGAATATTTACTATACAAACGAGGTGATCAACGATCGAATTATGAAATGCCACATTGTTGTGTACTATATGCGGGAGAGTGAGTGCAAAGTGTTTGTATGTATACATGTATGTCCATTTGTGTGCCTTGCTGATCAGTAACCAATCGCGCGTTTAAAGTAAACAGCAGCGATAAGCGCGCGCCCAAACACAAATTGCTGCATACGACTAGTTATCAGTTCTGGTATAATTTTTAATGTCATGCAAGTAGGCGGCAATTTTGCTACCAACTAAAAGCGCAGTTACTCACGGACGTGAAAACGGAGAACGTGTCAGCTGACTCGATCTATCTTATGGAATCTGCGTGTTAACAAAAACTCTCCACCACACGTGACGTAGACGTTGCTTCCCTCTCTTTCTATCAACAGCAAACTTGATATGTTTCTACGTACTTCTACGCTACGCTACGTTCACGTTCGTGGGTGACAGCGCTCTAACCACAGCCGTACCGCGGCCGACAAGCGCTCACTGCCTACAGCTGTTGCTTCCGCTTTCAGTATATTTTTAATTTAGTTTTTAACTCAAAAGCAAATGCATATGTTCAAATATTTAATTTAATTGTAGGAAAAAATATATTTATTGTGTTGCCTGACTTATCTTATCTCTGCTTTCGGCCTAGACAAAGGCGCTTTTGCAGCATTGCTGTTACTCGAATTTCAGCTGATAACCCAGCAACACGTTATCAAGTCATGATAGGGAGTTTCCACAATGCCCAAATTGAGCAAATTCAACACTCAATTTCAATTTGAAATTATAGCTGTTTACACGCGCCACTCAATTTTCGTTTTTTCGTTTTCCTCGTTTATCGTTAATAATAATTCTGCCACGTTGTATTCGCGAAGTTGAGGCAATTTCGTCACAGTTTCAGTGAAATTCGTTCTCAGTTTCAGGTGACAGGTTTTTGCATGTCAAAATTGAGAATCGTATGGCAATTTCAGCTGAAATTGAGGATAGTGTTGAGATTGCGTAATTTTGGTGGCGTGGAAACTACCTATAAGGGACAATCATACATTTGTACATATTTCGAGCGAGCACACAAGGGAACTTATTCGAAATGTGTAATACATATTTGTTTATTTTTGGATTTTCTTATGACACGACTCGCTGATAAGCGTTGAACGAGCGCAATAGTATTCAGTTTCTGTGTGTGTTAAGGCACGTCCGTATCTTATCTCATACGTTTTATTGCGTTCAACTTACTTTTTCCATTAATTTAAACAAATACATTTTGTAAGCAGAAGATAATTAACTTTTTCTCAAGAAAATATTTTCTTATCAGTACTTTCTATGTCATTTTATTACTCGTACGTAGCATTCATTTTTGCCGTATGCGCATATCCTTAAAGTTCGACAGAACAGTTCCTGCTCAGCTTCTTAGTTTAATTTATGCCGTTTTGTAATCTTTATAATATTTTTTATTTTTTTTGATAATATTCCATACATTATCAGCTTCTTATCAGCGCTGCTTTTGTTCCAGTTCTACCAAATGCGCGTTTATCTGTAGGTTTCGAAGAAAATTATAAGCAAATATTTATATAGAAATATTACAAGCGAGTAAGAATAAAAGAGATAACAGATTCCAGTAAATTTACTGCTTAAAAAATAACTTTAACCTGGAAAATACAACGTCAAGGTAGGTTATCACGTTAGAACGTGCTTAAGGAGTTAAAGAAGTAGGAACTGTTGCAGCTCCGGAAGTCTAGGTGCCCCTGTGTAGCTGAGAAGGTTGCGGAGAGTGATTTTCCAAGGCCAGAAAAGAGAGCGTTAGATGATAATACTTATAATAATAAATTTTGTGGGTGCTGAGTTTTCAAAATCTATTTAAATTTCTTTTAAAGAAGTCTAGTTTTTATGAGGTAAGAGCTTGAAGTAGTCATTTGTAATTGCGCCTTAAAGAAAGTATTTCATATCACCGTTGGGAATTGCAGACATACGCTAGACAAACGCAACGAATAACAAGTAAATAGCATACATACGTAAATACTATTCATGTTGCACATTAGTAGGCGTATCCATTGCTCGTTTGGCAGTGAGAGGAATGCAACGGTTGATAATACACGAAATTTTAACAAAAATATACGGCGAAGAAAATTTTTACGGGTTAAATGTTTCAAAAGTGATAGGACATTAGGGGTAATCAGCTCATTTGTAGGAAATATACTTGACCCACAATGTGTTTGGGTGAGACCTCAGTCTCAATTTCTTTCAGAAGAGGAGCAACTTCAAATTCGTATCCAAAAACGTAAACAGAGCAAACTCTTTAGAAAAGTATTGCAAAACTTTTTACTACTTGGTCATTTCCTCAATGATGCAAGAATAATCAGCATATCATAATTAAATTGTAAAAATTAGCATTAAGATATGATAATAATACGACTGTATACTTTTTTAAATAGTCAGTGACCGCGCCATCACACCACACTACCTTATCGTATGGTGCTCTGTTTGTGTACACCGAAAAAACAGTTATCTAATCTTTAAGCACACACGTTATCTTATCAAAATTATCTTCAGGATATTTATATATTGATAAGCGCTAAATACTAAGCAAACTGCTGTTAGCAGTGTTGATTTTTTTCGACAAATTAATATCATATTTACGTACCTATAGACAAACAACAGCGTTGCTTATCACTTGCTTGAGTTTATCGACGACTTTTTATATAATTCGTAAATAACTTAGTTTTGACGTTTGTTATCTCTACCTAGCAAATTAAAATCCTCTTTATATAAAGTTAAAATAAAAAAAAAAATATTGATAAGCATTCAGCTGTTTTATTGACTAAAACATACACTGATGTGACAGTTAATTTAATTAGCGATAAGATAAATAGCTATTAGGATGCTACATAGGTGGAATTCATTCTGAAGTAGGCTTCAATTATCAAAAAATTTTGTAATAGTTTTCCCAAATTTTTACTGGATGGCGTTCCATAACGACAAAAAATATCCAACACATAAAAATTGAGGGAGCAAGCGTTCATTTTGATGCAAGAGAAAAAGAAGCGTAGTCAGCAAAAATTATCCAACACGAAAACATATGATCACAAAACACATGGTTGCAATTTTTGTAAACAAACAAAATTGCATTTTTCGAGTTTTGGTATTTATATGCTTTTTGGCTGCCTACTATGTGACTTTATGATAGTGCCAACTAGTTTTTACTTCTAGAAATGTTCCTGGCGAACATTGAACGTTCAATTTCCTTTTTTCTTCCATGGAGGCAACATGAATTTCAGTTTGTATACAAATAAAACATAAACAAAGTCAGCTGGTGTGTCTTCTTCTTCTGGTTTTTGCAAGTGATGGCTAATTTCCTGTTGGTTTACTTTTTTCCTTTTTCTTCTCTTTGGGAGAGAATTTTCGCTTACGCTCTTGATTTTGATTGTTGGCTGGTGTTGGATAATTTTGTTGTCGAACGCAACTTTTATTCATGAACGAAAGACACAAGATCACGCGGGAAGGAAAGAACGAAAAAAGTTATTTTCTAGCTGCCGAAATCTCGACGCCATCTTTGTTGTAAGAAGTAAACAACGAAGAGAACGGAGAAAACCGCGAAATTGTTGAACGCATGAAAAATCATTTTTATTATGCAAATTCTTCTATAAATCATGCCGTTGTGTTAAATTATTATTTATCTTATGTGTACACACGTTGTCACAAGGGAAAATGAAGAAAATTGCAGTAAAAAGCCACCACCAAATTGTAAACAACGAAGAAATGTAAACAAACGGCTAATGTCAAAATCGTTCAACTTTTTTCCTAAATGCGATTCTAACGGGCTACTCTCCTGCCCGCGTGATCTTGTCTTTTTGGTTCATGACTTTTATTTGCTCTCAAAACTTTTTTGTCGGAGAGGGTGCTGAAGTACGGTTTACCTTTCAGTTCGGCACATTTTATTTTGTACTGAAGTAAACAGCTGATGATATTGTTGCCTGCATAAAACATACGTTCTTAGAGGGAAAAATTCATGCAATTTGCTGCAAAAGGCACAAAAAAGAGAAAGTGGCAACCATAGTCATCACAGAAAATCAAAATCACATTGATTCGAACTTTTTTGTCGCGCACTCAGTGAGGCGGAGTGGGCAAAGAACGTGTTAGATTTCTAACAAAAAGTGTCCGGACACGCACGGTGAATCCGCCTTTTGTCGAAAACTGTATTCGCTAATCGACATTAATCGATAACATTGCAGTGAAAGAAAGATTTGGGTGTAGCCTTAATACAATGTTCTGACCGACACCGAAAACACCTTGAAAACGAGTTTTGGGATTGTGGGCTGAAGGCTGTTCACACCGACTGTTGGTGTTTTCGTTGACATTTCTTACATCCTTTGTTTACAGTTTTGCTGCACAAATACAAAACCCAAATACTTTTCCTTCAATTTCTTTTCATTAACAACCTCTTACTTCCATGCTTATTTTATTTTGTTCAGCCAATTAACAATAAATCCGAAATGGCGTATTAAAGATCATAAAATATGACTTCCACTCCGATAGATAATTGAAAAAAGAACCGATTGAAATGAGTGGAACGTCAGTTTTCAAGTGGTTTTCAGCGAAAACTTGTTTTCGTTTGACAGATTTTACATTGACGAAAACACAAGTTTTAGGTCGAAAACCAGTTTTAGCAACGAAAACATGTTTTCGATGTCGGTGAGAACATGGTATAAGAGTGAAATAAACCACACAAGCGGCTTGTCAAACCTACTTAAACCTACCCTTTTTAAAGACTTTCCATCTCAATTTTATAAAATATCTAATGCATTTTTATTGTAAATAAAACTAATTGTTTGTACACTTTTATTTTTCCGCCAATAATTACCACTAATTTCTCAAAAGCTTTTTATTATGCTAAATATGCTTAAAGCGTGCAATATATATATTTTTATCTACACAGCTGGTTTAAGTTGAAAATCATTTTGCATTTCCTATCTGCTGAGCGCGCTGTTAGCCGCACTCACTGTACATATGATTGGCCCTGACCTGATTAGATTTTGCGCTACTTTTATAAGAGATTTTCATTGCTCTTTTTTTTTGTTTTTTCGTTTTTATTTTTGCGTTGCCTACGCGATTTTCGTGCACGGCATGTGACGGGAATGACTATTTAGATTACTTATGTAGATATGCATTAAATATTTTAGTGTTTTTGTTTGAAATTTTTTTACGAGCGAAATTTTTCCTCGCTGATAAGTGGAGGGAGGCGGTCAAAAACACCACTAACAGCTGGTTGTAGAGAAGGCAAAAATAAATTAAAAGCTAATTATGATAAGAAAACAAATAGTACAAATTGAGATGAAGTGAGGGAAAATAAAGAATGTCAATAGAGTTAAAAAAAATTGCAAAAAGAAATCATTCAGGCCTCGCAGATAAGCCTACATTTTTTAGGCATGATCATGAAATTATACAATTCAAAAGCCTTTCGTAACAATGTTAAATTTTTAAAGAGATTTTATGTAAACACAATTTTATGCTCTTAAGACCTCCAAACGACATTGAAGGTTTAAACTGTATTTGGCATTATTTCTGCTGTAGAAGAGAGTATATTGATACCACATTTTTCTAGTTTGATTTCAAAGAGCCAGAAATCAAATATAAATAGAAATTTTAGACATTTTTATTTAATTTAAAATGAGATGGCAGGTAGGAACTTAAGCAGAGATCTCACGATTAATACATTTTGGCAGTAACGGAGTGGCCACTTGAGTTTTCACGTATTGCAGGCATCTAGTGTTTCCATCCTGCACTGGCTTTTGAGAAGATTTCCTGTATATTAAGCTTGCAGATGGCTAGCGGTACGTCCAGCTTCTTCCAAGACGGCGAAAGTGGAAGGGAAGTGAATTTCCTTGCAAGCTCGCCTCCTATATCACTGCATCATATGTCCCTATGTTTAGGCACCCATACCAGGTGAGGTGTAAACTGCTCTGCACTAATGTTCGGAAATGAACTACCATGACAGATTTTAAGCCTCTTAGAGCTGCCTGACTGTCTAAGAAATTATAAATACATTTGAGGGATTCACAACGGTGTCGTAAGTGTCGTATTGTTGTATGTCGTAAACTTTAAAAGCTTAAATAAATGTTTAGATAACTTGAAACGACAACCAACTATTTTTTAACACTGCAAAAATTCATTATATGACTTTGATGGTACTTTGCGAACCCCCTTAATATATTTTTTAGGCGTTTAAAGTTTACGACATACAACAATACGACACTTACGACATCGTTGTGAATACCCCAACAGTATTGTGTTCGATTACCCTTGTCTACAAGCACTCAACAACTTCCGGCCGTAATTTTAGCCTGGAAGACTGATGAAAGTCCTAATTGTTTCAGTAAACGCCGGCCTTGTTGTCCAAACTAGTCACAGTTGCGAAATTTCTGCAATTTTTTCTAAGTTTATCATCAAATTCAGGCTTGTAGTTTTGTGCTGTCGTAATACTTGAAACTCCCAACTTATTGCGTGCCAAATTGTTTTCAAAGTCTAGCTGACCAGTGCTGCACTTTAAATCTGAGATATTTATTTTTGCAACGTTTTGCCTCGATTTGTTTTTGTTGGCTGCTCTCATGCATTAATAATGAAACTTCATTGATTTTGTGCATGCGAGTCGCATCGCAGTCGTTGTCGACGCGGGCGTCGCGGTTGTTGGCAGGCTGAGGCGGTTGGCTGGGCTTGCGTGCTATTAATTGTGTGACTTGAATTTCTGTGCTATGCGCTCACGCGGTGGCTAATTTTGTATTTCTCTTTTTAAACTAACAGCGAACATGCTCAGCTCCAAGAAGTTGGCATAAACACATAACACTAAAAATGTGTGCGTTAAAAATAGTAAGGGTATTCACGATCCGGTGCATACTGTCTAACATGGTGCATAGAAAGCATAAATAGCATGATTGGCTAATTCTGTTGTTGTTTGAACACATGAAACAAGAACAATCATGCTATTTATGCTATCTGTGCTCTATGCTAGACAGTATGCACTGGATCGTGAATACCTTTAATATTTTGTATAAAATCGTGCATTCACTTACACACATACATACATACGTGTATATGTACATTAGACCGTACCACCCTCCATGCACAAAAAAGGGTTCGCCTTACGCCCCTGAGTCTAGAGAATTTTTGCAAGGCACTTTCAGAAAGAAGTTTTTTTTACCGACCCTAGGGTCGCCCTTTTATATTTTTCGGTGGCACCTACATTCGGCAGCAAACAATTTTTTGTATATATTTCTACTGGAATCATTAAAAAACTTCCTTGGAAAAAGTTTAATTGACACTAGGGTGATCAGAACTGATATCTGGTGGTTAAGTACTAGAACGGGATACTTAAGGTCAATTAACATTGGAACAAAAAAATTGGCTCCTCAAGACAAGAATATAAACGCCGAAACCACGATGACAATGCAAAAAGGAGATTACTACGTTCCGCATTTTTTTTTTTTAATTGCCTTGGAAAAAAGTACTTTGGACCCAGGGTTGAACGGCGATTTTTTTTATGGTTGAGACATTAGACTCTATCTACTATTTATTTTCTATGTAGTTATGTTTTGTTTGAAATATTGTACGTGAGTACGTTCATCAATTAGCAGCAGAAATGCATGATGTGTATGTATACTGTGCACATTTGCAATTAGTATTATAAACAAATAACTTCTATAAATATCACGAACCAACTATGTATATACAATACAATATATGTATGTGTGTATGTATGTAGCGTCGTTCGTGTAGTGCGCGTTGTTGGATTTTAAATTGAACACGCGAACACGCCAACGTTAATACGTACGACCAGCATGCCATACGCATTTGCTCACTCACGATTTTTGTGTTTACGCCCCATGCCTCACACACCACACTCTACATTCGTCGCTAGTATACTCTGTCGCAGCAATCGCCAATTGCTAATCTAAACATTTACATTTTGATTTTTTTTTTTTGGCGGTATGTATGTGTTTATTGTCATTTTTAACTCTTTTTTTACAACTCATTTGAAATTCATTAATATGCAATGTGCAGCCGAAATGCCATTCAAAAATGTCGAGTAAAGTGCTCTATACATGCAGGCATACAAAGCGCA
>NW_023461584.1:0-24763 GCF_013731165.1 Rhagoletis pomonella
AAAAAATTGCTAAATGAAAACTTTATGCACCGCAATATCTATTGTCTTTCAACTTGAACCCGCCGAGTTGCAAAATGAAGAAAGAACTAAAAAAAACAAATAACAAAAAAGTTAAATTGCTCGCTCCTCAAGCGCATCGTTCTGCAGGAACACTAAAACGGTTATGCGTGTATCCATTCTGAGGTTAACGAGTTTGAAAATTGATATTGTTTCACTATTTTTCTTTGCGCATATTAAATTTCATTCAACCTAGGAAAAAATTTGCTTTTTTACATTTCTAGCATTGGAAATTAATGCTGAACTGTCCTAGAAGTTAAATTGTTATTTAATTTAAGGCATTTTACATTCCAAGTTATTCCCAGCATACATTGTGGTGTTAGAAAATGCTGATTTCAAATAAAATTAGCCGGCCATGTATTGTGATTCGCCAATGAGCAATTAGGTTAAGATAAAAATATTTCCCATAACTTTGAGACGCATCTACACTCTTATGTTGCTATGATCTTTTAGCGGGTATTTCGCATCCCTGTCCGGGTGGAAAACCCCCTAGTGGGCATAAATTGCATGTAATCTGCGGCCTCGGTAGATGCCAAAGCCATCGCCATGTATAGCACATCTGCTATTAGGATCATGAAAAGGCACACAAAAAGACCGCAAAGATCTATGAATAAAAGCGCAGGCTACCTTAGAAGGTTCCACATTTCACAAACGGAGCGTAAACCAAGACAAATATGAATGGTAGGCTGTGTAAATCCTCGCTTCAGAGGTCAAAATAAGCTCAAAAGAATATTCCCTTTATCCTCTGTTAGGTGCTCAAGAGAAGTGGAGGAGAATAAAATGCACGAGGCTTGGACATTTGTGGAGTAATCCATTGCTCACAAATGAGATCTATGTGATGAGACAATTTTTATTGAATAACTACATTCGTTCATATTTAAATTTATTTTCAAATTTTGCCTTTAATTGTGTTGGTGCTGTTAAGTTACCAGAAAGAGTTGAAAAAATTCCCACAAGGTTCGCTGTTGTCGCCTAACAGCATACAAATTGAGCTTTTTCACTGAAAAGCATACAGCGCTGCTAAAGCACTGTTAGCATTACAGTTTGCATTACCCACAAAGCTGACCGCGATACTTCAATGAATGTTAATTTAAGCATTTTAAATAAAATTTGCTTTTTATTTATATTTAAATTAATTTATAAAAAACTGTGATTTAATTAATTTGTATCGTTATTATTTCTAACTGAAAATTTCTCATACAATTTTTCCTTATTATTTCTTTCAGAAAAACTTGCCAATCCTGCAAATGCCCCCGTGAAGCGCACGCAATTTACCAACAGCAAACCACAACGGTGCATGAGCGATTGGGCTTCAAGGTCGTCTCACCAGCGGAATCGGGTGTCGAACCGCGCGATCTCGGCTACACTTGGGTGCCGCCTGGCATACGTGCCTCGTCGCGCATCAATCGCTACTTCGAACAGTTGCCAGTGGACAAAGTGCCGAAAATTGGTACGGAGGGGGCGCGCTATCGCGAACAACAAATCGCCTATCAGCTGCCTAAGCAGGATTTGTCGCTGCAACACTGCAAGCACTTGGAAGAGCAACATGAAGCGTCATTCGAGGATTTCGTGACGGCGCGTAATGAAATTGCATTGGATATAGGTGAGTGGAAAATGCATTCTGGATGTGAGAAAAAAAAAAAGATTGAATAAAATTTAATTCACTGAAAGGTTACATTAAGGATGCGCCCTACGATGAGCATTGCGCGCACTGTGAGGGTGAGATCAATACCGGTGAAATGGTGGTGGCCGCGCCAAAGTTTATCGAGAGCGTTATGTGGCATCCGCGTTGCTTTACCTGCAGCACTTGCAATGAGCACTTAGTCGACTTGACGTACTGTGTGCACGAGGATAAAATCTACTGTGAACGACACTATGCGGAAATGTTGAAACCACGCTGTGCTGGCTGTGATGAGGTAAGCGAAATGAAGTTTGTGTGTGTGTGTGTAGTGTGGATTTGAGTATAACAGTGGGTTCGCGCGTCGTATACGTAACATATAATATGAGCAGTGGAATTTCCGTCACTCATACGTCGTGGCGCCTAAATATGTAGGGGGCTATACAAAGCTCCGGTATTCATGCTGTAGAGTAAAAAGTTAAAATTAAATTAGATAAACGAACGAAGCACTTTGATAAAAAGGTACAGCAATTAACGTTGTATGCTTTCGTGTCAAGCGGTCATATGAGTTTTCAATTGAACGTATTCATTGCTACATACTTGTGCAACTGCTGCGCTTATCTCTGCACTAAGCATTAATTGGTAATATAAGACTAATGCGGGTCCACACCTTGCCGCCTTAATGACTGCCTCACTGTCAGCAATGCCAGTTGCGAGTGCGATCAATCAAGGCTATCCTTTTCGTTTAAGCGTGCGCGTGAGGCGTATCTTTTTAATTTTCTTAATACACCTTCGTAAAGTCTTCTTGCTCTTATCTATAATGCTCACTACTTAGTATCCTTTTTAATCGTCCTTTGACTACACAGGCCGCCGCAGGTAATTCAATATTTGGTCGTTTACGCCAACCAACTGTCAACTCATTATTATCAAAACTCAAAGTCACCTTTGGCAGGGCGGTTAGCGCCTACAACAACATTGCTGAAGTTAGCACTCTTGTTGTTGCAGCAAAGGCGGTTAGTCGGCAGTATGTTGCGGTACTCTTTCGCAGTTCTCTCGCAGTGTTATTTATTTTCTAACTTCAAAGGAAAAATTATTTAGCAAATTTTTGTGAAAGGTAAAATGTATTGCTTTTGGTCTAAAATTTTTGTATGAAATTCGAATTTGTTACGCATTCTTGTTTAAGCTCACGCCCAGTTAGGATGCTGTATTTTTTAATGTAAATAATTTTATTGAAAAGTGCAAGAGCAAAAAAAGTCATAACAGCTTTATGAAATATCGAGAAGTTAACTGATTTTTTACTTTAATTGGACAAATTCGTTCATAACGTGTGTTCTAAATAAATGATTAATACATTGCCTCTTGCTTCGAATGTAGCACAATAAAATCGATAGCGATAAAAAGTACTCAGTATTGATAACTTCAAACTCAAATAATAAATAAAAATCGATTAGTCTGTGAGTTATTTCTATTAATTATACATAAATGTTGCAGTGAAAGTGAAATAAAATAATTCTTCCATATAAAAAAAAAATCGCTCATACCTTGTATGGAGAAAAATCCTAGAGCCGTCAGCAAAAAAATTATTAAAAATCAACGCGATTTGTTGGAAAGTTGTATATTGCACTAAAATTGAATGGGCTATAAAACTGTATATCAGAAAATCTGAGTAAAAGGTTTAAAATTTTGATGAAAACTCGTTAAATTTTGCTTAGTTTTGTTTACAGTTTGAAACTTTGATTTATATGATTTTGTAGGAACCATATTTTTGTACAGAATTAACAAAAAAATTATAGCTTGCAAAACATTGTGAATATTTAAAAGAAAGGTGTAAGCAGATATAATGGAACGAAAATATTGTGCCCGAGCTCATTAAGTTTGACTGTTATCAGTTGTGTGTGAAGAACAAGATTTCCTATTATTTACCATTTTAGAGGCTTGCGCAGCTTTGTGATCGAAATAGCGTTAAGCTAAGTGTACACGGTGGAGAAATCTAGCTAGAGTCTTACTGAAATAAAAATTTCCTCTCAATTAAGTTTACACGGTAGAGCAACTCTAGGAGACATTCACTCTGGCTAGAGTCAAAATATTTTACAAGCTGTGTACACGGTAGGCAATCGTTACCACTCTCCTGGAGTTAGTTTTCTAGCTTGAATTGTTGTCAACGCTTGTTGTACATATCGTTACCTTAATTCACAAATGACCAAACCCACAATTTTTTTTATTTTATAGGAGAAGCAAAAAACGTTACAAAAATAGTATCACAAGCAGGGTAGGGCTTTTAAAAAAGTGGCAACTCAGTTAGGGTTGTTTTTGGTACTAGCACATCAAAATTTGTATTGAAGGTGTACTTTAATACCTCCTACCAACCTACCCGTTAAAAACGCAGTTTCGAAAAAATTGTTGCTTGGGGCCTTTGTGAATTAAGCTGCGATATGTACACGTATCAGAGCTATGATGTAGAAAATTAAGGTGGTGCCATCCGCGGACCGCTAACCCTTCGTTGATTTGGCAGCATTCACGTATTCGCTGACGTCATAAAATACTTTTTCGCACTAGAGATGATAATTAAATTTTCAAATTGTAGATACTTATTTGCCGAAAAAAAATTACCTAAAATACATAAATTTATCTAGAAATTAAATTTGTATTTTTATGTGTATAAATTTTTGATAGGGGCGGCAACCTCTCTCTTCGGTACCACGTCTACTTTTGGACTCACATCAGACAATCATTGCAATTAAAAATTTCCTTAAAAGGAATTTCTCCCAACAGTTCCAGCCAAAACTATGAAGGTATTAAACAAGTCTCCCAACCAAACCAAACCAAAGTCTCGCTAAATAACTCTCACGTATACTGTGTAGGTGAGGTGGTCTCGTAGGGCTCTATTGAGTGTTTACACGTCTCTATTGAGATCTAAGTCTCGCGTTTTTTCTCTGCCGTGTACACTTAACTTTACAAAGAGGTTTTCCTAGCCTTCCTCTGGAAAGTCTTAATGTTATTCTCGCTGAAAATTCCATTAATTTTTCTGCAGTATCTAAAAAAATGCATGAAAACTGAAGCTGTAAACTGAGATCCATCTCAAACGCAACATTTAGTATACGCATATGATAATGACTGAAAACAGAGTTAGATTCCAGATACTTAAATAACGGAGAGTTAACGCTCGATCTCTTGACTCACTATATGTCTATTCTGGGCAGTTTCTCTTCAGTACTTATTTAACCTGAATTCGTGCACAGCTTTGAAGTTAAATAAAAACTTTATTTGTTAAAAAAAAAACCACATTTCATTCAGTTCCTTATTAACTGTTTCAAGCTAAACTACCTAGCTCTTTGTTTGATTATCATTATTGTAAAGTTGTTGCTTTCTGGACTTTTGAAATTGTCTTACCTGAGTGATTTATTTGTAAACTTGCACAGTTCTATTGGTACTGCTAAATAACTCTAATTAAATATAATTTTGGTAATACCGGAACCAGTCAACCTAGTCAAGGTTTTGCATGTTCAGCACCAGAAATGGTCAGTTCTCTGTTCTAAAGTCTGTTTTGGTGCTGACCAAAACGTATCTAAACTTGGAAAAATTAGCTTGTATACACCCATCCACTCTCAGGATTGTAGGACAAAATAAGGGACTTCCACATCAGCTTTTTAGACCTTGCATTTCTAGTTTTAACTTACCACATAATTCTGAGGTCATTTTACCCTTATAAGCGATTTAAACCCCGAAAGGAGACGTTTTGTATACTGATGGCTCCACACGGCACAATAACAGGTTTTAAGGCATTTGGGTACCGGGACCTAGTGGAGGCATAAGGAGTGTAGTGCCAGATATCTCCCACCACAGTAGCAGAGACACATGGATTCATAGACCCAGTACCCTTCATCATCCAGAAATGCCAGCTCATCTACAATGTTGGAATTACGGTATATTAAGAAAATTTGGAAAAGTAAAGTACTTAAACAGCTTTTGAAATATAAATGAAATGATTCGCTTTGAAAAGTATGAAGGAAAACGAAATTCTTCTATCCAATGTTTATAAGTAAAATACTTAAAATTAAATAAGCAGAGAAGGCGTCGTTTCAAAACAAGACATACGTACATATATACAAATAATCGCTTTTGAAAACTGCAAGCAGCGCTGTTCGGCATAAATGATCTCTAAATAAATACTGTTTATTTATAGCCCGCTTTCTTTTCCACCTCCTAAGTATTATCGCACATAACTCACATTTTCACATTATTTGCCAACATGTAAATGAAATAGCAGCAACTTGTCTGTCAGCGCATTGAACACCTCAGGCATTGATTGGCAGTTTTTTCAAGTTCAACTGAAATGTGTTTCTTCGTGATCGTGAAGGATCATGAAAATTTCCAGAAGTTTGTTTTTTTAAGACACGAATTTTAGAACTTTGAAAAAAAAATACTGCAAATTCTAAATTAAAAACTAGTTTAGATTAAATAAAAACTGTTTAACATAACTTTATTTATTTGTTTTTGTTATTTTTTTGGCCTTTATAACATTTATTTATATTGAGCTCGAGGCCGTTTTAAATGAAAATTTTTATTGTGAAAAAGCAACAATAATTTGAAAAAAGGGTAGAAGTGATAGCTATTTCGGAAATCACCACATTTCCATCAGACTTCTTTCAGTAGGATTCGAACCGACGATCCCACTGACTCAGCCAGTTGCCTATGCACCGTGCTAAGTACGCCTTGTAAATTATCGTTTGCTTTTTTCCACTATTTTCATTTTTGTTATGCCAACACAATCAAGTGCAGCTATTCCGCTGCAATTCACTTGATCATGTGGTTGTTGGTATTGTTGGTTTTTTGCTAATAATTCTATTTTTAGAAATTATTGTTGCTTTTCCACAATAAAAACTTTCATTTAAAGCGGCCTCGAGCTCAATATAAATTGTTGAATAACTTTATTTAGATTTTGCAAAAAAAAAGTTTTTTAAAGTTAAAAAATTCAGATCTTTAAAATCAAAAACACACCTTATTGAAAATTTTTTTTTTTAATTTTAAAATACGAAAAAAAAGTTTTTGCTTTTAAGTTTTTTTTATTTCAACATTCTGTAATTTTTTTCATTTTTCGAATTTTATTTATACATTTTTTCTACATATCTCTAAATGCCACCTTTAATAAAGGACTAGAACAATTTTTATAACTATAATAGTTTTAAAGTTTTCCAGAAAAATAAGCTTGTAAAATACCGGAAATTATGAAATTTAGAACTTTGCATTACTTACAAAAACCTGTTTTTAATTTTTTTACACTTTTGCAAAACTTCGTTTTATGATAAATGAAAAGCTCTCTAACCAAAATTCATTCAATTAAAAAATGATGAATTCGACATGGATTGATCCACATGTATTTAAAAAGTATCTCTGTTGCTCATAGAAAGATGAAGGTATTACATGTATTTTTATTTTTTTTATTTCCGACCTTAATCCTGTCAACAGCTAATTGCCAATGTATATACAATAAATTTTCTCACCTGTTGACAATGATTAGCATTTTGCACAAAATAGATAACTTGTAAATACGACAGATACGAAACAAATCGCCAATACGTCCGATTGTTTATAGGAATTCGTTTCACTTAAACGTTTATTCAAGCGAACGTTTAACACGAACAACAAGACAAACAGCAATAGCAACCAAGCGTACAATTTTACCAAATCGAAATTCACCACAGCACTTGTTGTTGCTACAGTACCAAAAATAAAACACTAACATTCGACCGAATGAGTCAACAACATGTTGTTGCCTGATTGCGCTGTTTTGCAAAGCAGAGACGAATAATATTTGAAAACCCATTCGCGACAACATTATCGTGCACTGGCTATTGCAATGAATACGTACTAAATATATGGCTTTCACGAGCGACAATTGTTCATGCATGCATGCCCCATGCTCGTTCCCGAACTCATACATACATACTTGCATTCCGTCCCACACGCATATAAATGCATGATATCATTTTTCGATATAACTGTAGTAAAACCATTCAAATTTTATTGCCCTTAAAGTTCAGCATATTATCGCATCTGTGTGGGTGTATAGGAGTGCATTTACCGAGTGAAGTCAGCCGGCGAGTCCTACAACATTGTTGACCATGAAGTTTTTAATGGCGGATCGCTGCTTGCTGAAATAAGACAAATAACTGTATTACGTAGACATTTTAGGGTAAATGAGGTCATGCATAAATATGTATGCATTTGTATGTCTTGTACGTATTTACTTTTTAGGATACAAGTGTTTGCAGGTTTGAATTTGGGGAATTCTTAAATTTTCACACACACATATTAGCACCTCCCATTCATTTAAATAAAATATGCGCTACATTGTTGTTTGCAATTTATCATTGAACTTGTTCGTTGTTTGTTCACACCCACTGAATGCCAGCTGGAAATATATACAATATTTCTTGGTTTATTTTCCTTTGTATATTCTTCATGAATATGAAAGGGTATTATAACTTTGGTGCGATATTTGTGAGAACCAGAAGAAGAAGAGATAGGCCCATGAGAATGTATACTTAAATGAGCAGAAAGTCGTGCTGAGCCGATTTAGCCATGTCCGTGTGTCATCTGTTTGAACTACGGTGATTGTCTCGGTTTTTCCAAAGCGGTTTCCTCCGGTTTTGTTGATATCTATAGGCGTTTTTTTTTTTGAAGCTTAGTTCTTCGAATATCGAATAAACCGCATATTCTTTATCGAACAAACCGATTTTTTTTTTATTTCAAAAAAATTTTGATCTCAATAAAAGTTTTTAGTTTCTCGAAGTTTTCAAGGCTTTTTCCAGTTTAGGGAAATCCCTAAGTAGTTTTAAAATTATATCCTAGGTTATTTGGGGAAAAGCAGTATATCATATTTGATACAAATAAATGAACGTTTGGCGTTTAAACGTTTTCTATGTATTTTGCCGAGCTCTTCCTCCAATTAGTGTTCTGATTCTTGATGTTGTGACACCTTCGGTCGGTTTGCCATTGTATGCTTAGGGGCGACCTCTATTAAACAAAACAAAACTTTGATGTTGCTGGGAACAGAAATTGAACTTCCCCAGGGGCTATAGGCACCTCTAAGCACTCGGCTACGGCGGCAAGAGCACTACTCAAAACCGAAAAATGTAAAAAAATGCAGTAAAGTACTAAAAAAAAGTTAAAAAGATACCAAACGTGAAATTTTCACGGATTTTTATTTTTTTTACTTTTGATCTAAAAAAATGTGTACTTATTTTTATGCTCTTTTCTAAATAAGAGCTATTTTCACTGTTAATAGTTACATGCAATCACTGTATGAAAACTATTTTAAATAAAACCGGTTTTTTTCTTAATTTCCAAATCAGGAACCGAAGAACCGAACACCCTAGTTTGAACGCAATCTAGTCCCTCAGTTTTCGAGATATCCGACTCAAATTTGGTAAGCGGATGTATTTTTATGATGTACTAGTAAGCCCGGGCAGACGTTGTCCTGCTACACACCGATACATAGGCAGATTACATGCATCGTAGATATTATGGGCAGGGACCGAAAATAATAGTTATTTTCAAAATTTCAATGCAAAAAGTCAATCGGAAAGAATTGGTCTTTTTAACATTTGTATATAGCAATGTGATGTTTGTCAGCCAAGGAATGTTAATCCTATATGGTTTATTTTTTTTTTACTTTTTTCAAAAAAGTCAGCAATTAACAGTTATTTTTTTACTGATATTTTTTCAGTCGAAAGTAAAAGTTAAAAGTTGACTTTTATTTTTTCGGTCAAATATAAAAGTTAAAATTTGACTTTTATTTTTTCGGTCAAAAATAAAAGTTAAAAATTGACTTTTATTTTTTCGGTCCAATATAAAAGTTAAAAGTTGACTTTTATTTTTTTGGTCAATTATAAAGTTAAATCTGACTTTTATTGTTTCGGTCAAAATAGCAATTTACATATTCACAATACAATATGATTTAATAAATAAAATGATACATAGTTTAAAAAACTAAAACCTCGCTATTATAATTTTCATTCGTACTGTATGTAACTTGAGAATAGAAATCGCTGCATCTTTTAGGCGCATCAATATTACATAGTTACATCCCGAGCTAATAAAAGGGAGGTAATAATAATAAAAATGCACATCCTTTCAATTGCAGTTTTCTATCATCTGTAAATATATTGCTTTCCTTCAATTTAAGCTTAAAGTTATTTACCTCTTTACATGAATAAATCGGAATTCAATTTAACAATTAATATAGCTGCCAAGTTCTGCTCCGAAAAATTGCATCTCAAATCGCTAAGAATAAGCTTAGTACTGAGAACGCGTGTTCTACACTGACTTGAGTCGCTGGCACTTGATGTATAATACATGCCAGATCTCCTAGTCGGGGATATATAAATTTTTTGCTCTCCCAGTAATCCATAAGATCCGTATCAACATCAATGCGCTTCTCCTTTTAGCTGCCTATTTCCATAAATGCTTTTCGAAGGTAATCTTCGGAAAAATAGCGACACGGGGTTTTTAGGAACGTTGCGAGGCGCATAGAAAAAATGTCTATGAAAAAAAATAAAATTTCTCTCGGGTTCAAAACTATCCAATCTTTTAAGTTGGAATCAACAATAAACACCCAGAAAATTTCATTGAAATCGGCTAAGCAGTTTCGGAGATTAGCGTAAACGAACAAAGTGACATTATTTATTATTTGTCGGAACCGGCCAAATCTGACAACTACCACATCTAGCTCCAGCTGTTTGTTCAGATATGAAATTCTTTAATATTACTGCTTCATTTTTGAAGCTAAGAAAATGAAATTTGGCACTATGTTCCCATATTATTTACTAACAGACATCTTACATTCAAAATGACAAACATCAAATCGCAGTAACCTATAGCCTCCATTCAACTGATTGTTCAGACATGAAATTTTTGTTATAACTCCTCCATTTACCCAGCTAGGAATATGCAATTTCGCACTATTCTCACTCATTATCAACAGAAAGCTTGCAGGAAAAATGATAAAGATCAGCTCACTACAACATATATGTAGCCTCCATATAACTGATTGTTCAGATATGGGGTTTTACCTTAAAACTCCTTCATTTGGACAACTAAAACCGATAAATTTCGTGAGCTACTTTCTAAATAATCATACAAAGTCTACTGAGAAAATCATCAAGACCGGTGCTGCATAAGCTATATCTCTTATACAACTGATTGTTCAGATAGAAATTTTTGCGATATAACTCCTTTATGGCATATTTTTAATACCATCTATGTGCTACCAATTATAGCTTCGAAATAAAAGATATTGATATTGTTTTGCTGAGCACACCCAAGGTCATGCCCCGGGTGCTTTGTTTAAGTTTAGTTGTTCTTTAGTTTACCATATAATGAATATTTATTTAAAATTAATGTAATTATGATTTCGCTTCCACCAAACAAATTCGCCCCTTGTTTGTCCTTTACTCTTGTCGTGTTCGATTCTAAAATAAAGGCAAATGGTGAAAAATTTTTTTTTTCGTTTCTTAAAATTCCACACTCTTGTAAGGCAGAAAAGGCACATTCTCTGCCCTTTGAAGCTTTGTCAGGGGAGATGGTTGCCGTGGAAATCAGACGGTTGCTTAAAACGACAGTATTATGAAATGCGTGAGATAGACAAGGACAAGGAAGGCAAAAACATGGCATTGCATCGGGGAAGGGCAACCTTTTTGTTTTGGAAGAAACGAAATCACCATAAATAAGTATGATCGAAAAAAATATTTCATGGGAATTCTTTCAACATATTTGATTACTATTTTCAGATAAATATTCGGCTAGATTTTTGGCCTTATCAGATTTTTCATTTAATGTTTAATTTTCGCAAAAACGTGGATACGAAGTAATTGCTCTCCATTGATTGTTTATAGTAGACATGTCCGTTAGAATGCAATTCCGACAGGGCCATATTTTTCTTTTAAACTACACACATCAAAACAATATACTTATAGAATTGAAATACCCAAAACACAAAGGAAACAACCGCAAACGGAATTGGCCAAAAACATGCAAAGTCAGCAATAAATAAAGTCGAAATTTCTTACCAAAAAAACGAAAGAAAAACACAAAGCAAAATACAATTGAGGAGTCAAAATAGCTAATGATGACGCCAACCAGCTGTGCGCTGACAAACTGCTCGCTGGTGATGGTGCTGGTTTATCGCGCTGACCCATATCGTAGGTTAACGCGTTAATGTCCTATGTGTGTATTGTATACTGGCTACGCGCTTTGATGATGACGTTGCTGCTGTTTTGGCGCTCGGATATAGCACATACTTGAGCGCTGCTAATGCACAGTGTTTAATTCCGATTTGAAATGTAAGAAATAATATTCATATTCTTTATATGATTCACCTTTCTGAAAAGCACGGTGTAATATCAACGTTCCCAGAGAATACACTATCAAGATGGTGCCCTAAGCTAAATAATTGGGTTATGAGCAACTGCTCAGGTGACGCTTCTACCAACCAACCAACTATAGCCTTCTAGTGCAATAGTTTATTGAAAAAGTATAGCAGAAATAAGGCTATGCTGCAGATGAGGCCCTAACGCCTAGACCAAGATACCCTCAGGTTCCCTAATAACTTGTTAAGAGGATCTTGGGGGACAAATACGGACTTCTAATTCTAGAATGTTTGTCTGTGATCAAATTGAATTATATCAGTCACTCAGAATATATTCTAGTGCCTCAACGTCTCGAAGATATACCCGGCATCCTACCTCTTTGAACAGACCAAAAACGTTTGAGAATTATGACCAGTTAAATATCTAACAAGTGAGCAATCTGATATCATCACTAGACACGAATAAAGGCGCGCTAGTGTTTTGAAACACCATGTTTGTACATGGCTGTGCTCGTACATGGCGTATAAGTAACACTTCTCATAATTTTTCATTTGCAATGCAAACTTAAAACGAAAATATCTTGTGACCCAAAGTTAAGTTTACGTATTTTGGCATTTTGTTTTTTTTCTTTTTCTCATTTAAGGATGCTTACGGTGATATTGGCGAAATGTTTGGTGGGAGAAAATGGATAGGGTGTGGTACCGGCCAATCACCTAACTTGAAAGGAAAAAGATCAAACCTTTTAAATAGCTACTTTTTAAATACCTACCTTTATCGTCTCTAGGTCTTCTGTATATACATACTTGTATCTTGGAATTTCTTTAAAAAATCAGAAATAATCGTAATTTTCGTTTCTGCGTAGGCGGCAATCGATCGCGCTTTAAAATAATTACCGTAATGAATCCAACACCGCCTACGTTACCCACATCATTCTACGTTAATATGTTTTTAACTGGCGCCAATATGAGGAAGACGAATAAACAAACAAGAAGGTGAATGGGAAGACTAATACGAAGACAAATAAGTATATGAAGACGGCGACGAAAATTAAACCGAAAAAAATTTCTGAAACCTTAAAAAACTGTAAAATCGGCCGAATTTCGGCATCAATTGGCACTCCTTCTTTGTTTAATTTTTGTTTACATTTTCACATTGTTCCCTCCACAGTGATGTCACCTGTATGTGCGCATTTCCTACGCCATTCTTTCACAATTTTGTTTTTTGTTACATTCTTGTTTTGCTCACATCTATTTCTTATCTGCTGACGCGTTGCATGCCACACACACAGCACACTTTTTATTTCGTTTTCATTATTTTGCTTGGCAGTTTCCTGAAGTCAGTTGAAACGCGCAGTTAACATCTACATATTGACTACGTCAGCGTAGCGCGCCAAACCTTCTTATTTTTATTGAATGATTTTGTAGCAGTGGCGCTTAATCAGCTCAACAACAAATGTGCTAATCGCTCATTCGTACGACGATTTTGTAGTCGTCGTTGATACTTCGCATTCCTCATTTCATTCTGGGCTATTTGGCTAAGTGCAGCAGCAGCAGCAACGGCTGTGGCGTGCATTCAATTGCTTTCGGGACTTGACACCGCCATCATCAGTTCAGGCCAATTCAGCCAACGAGGCAAAAGTTTGTAGCGGTCTCACTCGACGGCGACGTGATTCACTGTTTGTGATTTTTTAAGATCGAAAACAATACAAAATAATACCAGCAGCTGCTGCTCCGCGCTGCACCGCGCGCCGCATTCTAAATTAGACCGTCGTCGCTCGTGGGTACACCGTTCGCTGGTCCGCTAGTCTCTTGCTGATATCATCGGTCATTTGATTAGTCGCATATCGTTCGATTAGCTAGTTGGCGCATCTCTCAACTCATTGCATTTAACGGTTCGCAAATTGGTGCAACAGCAATTGAATTAGTACTTATCCACCTTATCTACAAGTGATTCGAAAAGAGTAGCCAAAGCAGTGTAGCTCGAAGAAGAACGCGCTTTCGAAATCAGTTGGTGTCGCGGTGTGGCGTGTCGAAGTGCACATTTTTCAAGCGTTCAAAAAATATTAAAACAAAAAATAATATTCATAAAAATTATTTTCTAATTTGTAACGCATTGTTAACCTTGAATGCGTAGGCGGCGTGGCGCGGCACGGTGCGGGGTTTATTGTCTCTGGTGCTCACATAAATTGCGTCCATATTTTTCATATCTTGTGCCAAGAAATTCCAAGGTACCCGCACTTGAATTTTCGCAAATATAAAATAAAGTGTATATATAATATACAAATGTGTGTATATTTTGCGGAGAAATAATGCAAAATTTTGTGCATAAAAATTAAGAATTAAAAAATTTTCATTTGGTGAATTACACAATCAGTAAAACTGTGCGGCTAGTGTGGTGAAATTTATATAATATTAACGCGCACGAGCAAGCGAAAACGACGAGCGGTAAAGACTAGCACAGACAGCCAGCGCGCCTGCCGGTGTCTCTAGTGACGATTTGCTGGCGGCCATAGCGAATCGCGCAACTAACTCGCGCGCACCTCAGCAAGGCATATTCTTTTAAGAGCAGAATCTCTCTGTATTTCGAAGCGACTGCTGCTTAAACAGTTAAACGAATCATCTGCGGCAGATCACTCAAGTGGTGGTGCATAAATAGTTGTTTGTTTGATAAATTAGCCTTTGGCTGTTTCGACCGATCGACTGAGGGCATTGCAAATCCGCTGCTAAGCAAATTGCGTGCGTAGCTGCAAACGTTTTTGATTTTTATTTTGATTTTTTGTGATTTTCTGAAACCTCAATAAATTGTTGGTGTCGAATACTGAAATCCGAAGAAAATCAAGGTCGTTAAAAGCAGATATATAATTCTGCAGAACGCGCGACTGTAAAAGCGCCGCGCACCAGACTACGGCAAAAAAGATCACTAGTAGCATTTAATCTAAAAGAAAATTCAAACGCATAACGACCGCTAAAATGGCTGACGATCTTCTACCTGAACTCGGCGATTTGCTCTTCTCAGTACTGATCGGTTACGCTGGCGCCTTGGAATTCCTCTATGTCGTACGTCATCTCTATCACTGGAGCTGCGGTCATATGGCCACCACCCAAAACGATGCGGAAAGTCTCAAGCGTCTACAGGAGCGTATGCGCGGCCAGCTAGCTGAAGCTGAGGCGAAAGAACTACAGACGGGTACGCAGGTGATGAAAGACGGCGTACTCTATAAGGATGGATTTCGAGTTGATGCTGAAAAATTGGCAAACGATCGGCTGTCAGCTGAGCAGAATACACCCGAAGCGCGTGAGAAACGCAAGAGGGAGATAGAGGCGGAATTGAAGCGACAACGCGAGATTGAAGAACAAACACGCAAGCAACTGGCAGAGGCTGAAGCGCAGCTAGAGCGACAGCGTAAGCAAGCTGCTGAGGAGGAGGAGGAGGCGCTAAAGTTGCTAGAAGCAGAGCGTGCGCGTGAATTGGAACAGAAAAGGCAAGAACAGGAGCGCGAAGCAGAAGAGGAAGCACGCAAGTTGTTAGAACGTGAGCGACTGCGCGAAGAGGAAGAGCGAAGAAGAGAGGCGGAGGAGGAGGCGCGCATAAAGAGAGAAGCAGAAGAGGAAGCACGCAGAGCTGCCGCGGCAGAGGCGGAGAGAAAGCATGCGGAGGAAGAAGAGCGTAAACGTGCTGAAAAAGAAGCAGAACTCCTAAAGGCGACAGAAGTGAGTGCAGCGAAAGAAGCTGAAGAGCAAACGCGCAAGTTGCTGGAAACTGAAAGGCAACATGAGCTGGAGCAGCATAAACAAGAAGAAAACGAGGAAGCTGCTAATAATGAACTCAAATTGCTCGAAGCTGAACGACTGCGAGAAGCAGAACAATTAATACTAGAACAAGAAGATATACAAGACAGCGATGAGCCTGAAAGTCTACTCGACGAGCTAGAGGACGAGCAAAAGCGTGTGTTTTCGAATGAAATACGCGCAAGCCATAAACAAACCGAGCCAGGAGAAACGGAGACTTTGGATAGCATAATGCAACTACTCGACGCCGAGAGTGACCGTCAGTTGCGCGAGCGCGACTTTGAGGAAGCAGCCACACATGAACGTGTCGAGCGACAGCGACTAATTGAAGAGAATGCGCGTAAGTTTCTCGAAGCCGATCAGGAAATGGAGGAACTCCTCGAGTCTGTGCAGAAACAACGGCGTCTATCTGCCACAGAGAGCGCACCACAATCGCCTGTGTTGGAAGAGCCATGTGTGAGGAAAACAATGAGTCCACTCTCTGATAACTCGGAAAGCACCGGCGCACGTCTGACACAAACTGTGAAGACACAGTTCGGGCAAACCAGCAATGAACCATATTCGTTGACAACGAAGCCGCTGCTCTTCAAGAGTATATCCGATGATACTCCGTCTTTTGAGCCGCAGAGTTCGTTGAGCGCACAGCACTCCGACGAGTATGGCGCCGATGCAGATGGCGAACTACATAGCACAATCGATGTACAAATTACGCAGTTGGAGCGGCAAGCGCCCGATGGCGGTGAAGATAATGATACTAGCGCATCCCAACAGTACACAGAGGATTATCTCCGCTCGCTCGATGGCATCAAGCAGCGTCCTTTGGTGCGTGAAGATGGCTCGGGACGTAGGCGTGCATTCAAGAAACGTCGTTCCAGCGGTAGTTCAAATTCGTCGTATGAATCGCGTGCTTCACGTGAGGAGGAAGTAAAAATGTTCACCTCACTGGAGGAGGAAGAGTTGAAACCGACGAAGGAAGGTGATGCTGAGTTCACGCCAATCAAGTATGCCAGTGAGCCGCTATTGAAAGTCAAGATGCCACGCCGGCGACATAAGCGTAGCCCAGCAAAGGATGCCAAGCCGAGTGAAAGCGGCATAAGAGGTTCGCTGGAGATGCTGGATGAGGAGGCGAATACGAATCCATGGGGTGAGGTCACACCAGAGCACTACAAAGATATGCCATTCTGGAAGCGTGAAAAGTCAATGTCAATCGATGAGGAAGCTATCGAACTTGAGTCACCTGCTATGGAGAAGGAGGAGGAGCGAGATGTAAATGCCAGAAATGAACCGAAAGCGTCAGCGTTTGAGGAAGCTAGCCACACACAAAATGAGGAAGCCATTAGCGTTTTGCAGCGGCAACAGACCAAGGAAGAGCAGGTGAGTAATTGACGAAGATAAGTGAAGTGGAAATGTCTGAACTTCGGCGCTTATTTTTAGGATAATGCTGATCAGCAGTCAGCGTCAGATGAGGCAGCTCGCAATGATATTCAAACGAACGTAAGTCTTACAAATAAAATATCCACTTTAACCTCTTACCCATTAGACTACCATTTACTATTGCAATGCTCTATGGCGCTAGTCCTAACACGCTTTCTGCTTTTAACTCTCTTTCATACGCATTTTCAAACAATCACGCACATCCGCATACGCTTGAAATTCTCGCTTTATTAGCTTCACACTGCATCCCAATCACCAATCGACCGCAAATCGGCCTCCCCTCGCTTACGTCGCAGTCCACGTATCGATGAAATGGATCAATATGAAGAACTGTGGAACAAAACAAATGAGACGATATCGCCGCAAGTGTCAACCACGCCTACAACACCTACCACGCCGTCCATTACTGTTAACCACGCGCCAGACACTGCACCTTGGCGCGATCAATACGGCCTACTAATGGAGGGCCTCAGCGATTTCTATGATTTCACGGCCTCGATGAATCCTTCACGTTCACGCTCCACCTCCCGACAGCCTTCGCCAGCGAATTCTCAACCGAGTACACCCGCGCCAAAGAATGTAGAGTTTTTGCCACCTCAGGATAGTAACGCCAACACTATCGATATCTACGATGATACCGAAAGTGTAATGGAGGCAGAGCTAACCAAAGAAAACGTAGTAAATTTCATAGAATCCTTGCAGAATGACTGCGCAAGATTGTCTCAAACAATTGGCCAACAATTGCAAGTTGTTGCGGATTCACGAAATGTAAATACAGAAGGTGCGGAAGATAGTTCCCGCCGCGAAATGAATTTGCTTGTGCAAACCTTGCGTGTTGAAAGACAATCTAGGTCGCGTTCACGCTCGCCACTGCCGACGGGCGCCCAGTTAGAGCGTAGTGTCGAGGTACGTCGCAAAAAGTTGATAGAACAAAATGATAAACTCTTTGAAACACTAAATCTGCAAGCAGCGTCTGCGGTAAAAACAAATGGGCAGTCGATTGAGTCTTCCACAAGTGTAACTGAGGATATAAGTGCGCGCGATCAGATGAGATTGCTGGTGGAAGAGCAACGCAATAGACCGAGATCGCGGTCACATTCACCGCTACCCACCGCGGACAATCTGGAACGTAGCCTTGAAACGCGACGTTCAAGACGTATTAAACATAATGATGAAGTAATTGAAAAGCTCGGTTTGGATGTAAACGTAAGTCGTACGCCAAGTCCCACTGGCGTGCAGCGGGAAAAAGCAGTCGAAAATCCTACAAGCCCCACAGAAGTGCAGATCGAAAAGGCAGCCGATAATACCACAAGCCCGATGGAGGAAGACTCCAAAGAGAGCATGAGTCGGTTAGTGGAGTCGTTGCGCGTGGATAGAACGCACTCTCATTCACGCTCGCGTTCTCGTTCGCCACTTCCCACGCCAGAGAACTTGCGAACTGGCTTAGAGCAGCGCCGCAAGAAGAAGATTCAACAAAACGATGCACTTTTCCAGCAGTTACACATAGATGTATCAACTCTCGCAGATGATGCGTCTACCAGCTCGGGCGTAAGGTCGTTTACTGCACCGATAATTTCTATAGAGTGTTTTGATGAAGATCCCGGAAAAGAGAAGTCAGATATTGGAAATGCGGAAAATGAGTATTCGCTCGATAATATGACCAGTTTAGTGGAGTCACTACGCTTGCAACGTTCACGTTCCAAATCGCCCATGAGACGTCTCGAACGCGAGCGAACACCAGAGCCGAGCAACATACGCGTCGGCTTGATGGGTACAGATCAATTGAGCGATTGTGAAGACGAGCATGACCGACGATCTCGTACGCCATCGCGTTCAATATCACCCAAACGGGTCAGTATGCATGCGCAACAATCGGATGAGGAGTCTTCCTTTCAAGTGTTACTCAATCTGGAGGCATCACAAAATAGAACACTTTTTAAAAGCAGTGAAGAAATGGAGAGCTTATTGGCTGAGAAACAGCGACAAGTGGACGCAGAGGCTTTGCGTAAATTGAATAATGCGAGTGAAGAAATAGAGTTGCGTACCGTTACACCAATCTCACCGGCTGATAATGCAAATGAAAACAAGCTTGACAGTCTGCCACTCGACGAACGCATGCGACAATTGCGCTGCTCACCGACAACACCCGATTACGATCGCACCATATCACAAGAGTGGGGCGACGTACAACGTATTAAGGATGAAATGTTGACGAGTGGATTCAAGCGCTCCACTTACGTGGGCGAGTCTTTAGATCTTGGAAGTGAATTTGCGCCGCTGCGCGAACAAACAGCACGCTTCCGACGCTCACGTAGTCCATCACCCTCGCTAGTTGCTACAGAGACACAAGCAGAAAAGAGCGAGCGTCGCGAAGTGCAGGATAAAATATTGGCTGAGCTCATTTCGGAATCGGAGCTGGTCACAGATGCGAAACGTTTGGGTGCAAAACCTAAAGAGTTACGCTCCGCGTCAAGAGACTACCAAGAAACACAATACGATGAGTTGCGACGCATGAACGCAGAGTTTCAGCGCTCGCGTAGTCAGAGTCGTTCCCCACTTGGTGAAGTAGAGGCTAAAGAGGTTGCGCAAATCGAGGAAGAGGCGACAAAGCGTGAGCTGCAAGATACCTTAAGTAGTCTTGCAAAACCAAGTCTTAATTTCGAAGAATTCTCGCGCTATCTCAATGCGGGTTTTCTAGACAACGAACGCAGAGCTTCCGATTCGGCGTTGATACAGAAACCTGAGGTTATAATACAGCTGCAGGAGCTTGAGGAGGATTTCGAAGTGGAGCCAGAAAACTATCACCACTTTCGCCGTTTCTCGCTGAATCAAGAGCAGTCGATTGAGGAATATCCCAACGATGACTACGTTTTTGTCTCACAAATAGAAGTACAAACTCCCAGCGGTACACGTACATGGATACGAGAGGATTACTACAGCGAAGACTTTGAACAGCTCAGTTTACTCACAGAAGAAAGGGATGCAAGTGTTGCGCTCACTGTAGACGCTCTAAAAGCAGCAGCCGGGGAGCAGCATCATGTCGGGGGCGAAGAAGAGGAAACCGACGGCAGCGAAGATGAACGACAAACCGTAGTGGAGGTAGAAGATGAAATAGACGAGGACATATGCGACTTCAATGAACGTGGCCCAGCGGACGAGTCACATCACGAGCAATCAGAGTGCGAGGAAGCAGAACGCGAAATGGATCATTATGCAGATAGGGAGGCAAACGATTGGCAGCACGTGGAGAATATTGATGAGCTGCTAGGCGATGAGAATTTATTCGCTGCGGAAGAAGGGGCCGTCGGCGGCGACGCTGTTGGAGAGAGCGTATTTGATTATGATTCAGACTCGGCGGCTATTGATGAGATCTACGATGAGGCCATTAAAAACCGTAAGCAATCGGGTATTCTACGCGATTACGATAGTATTTTAAAGGAGATGCAAAAGAACTACTTGAATAATGCGGGTGCAACTGATGGCAGTGAGGGTGACATGAGCGCCGCAAGCGACGGTGAACGCAAGAAGAGTGCAAAGGGAAAGCGAGAAGGTGAGGCAGCATTGAAACTTATCAAAAATGAGCGACGTGAACATGAGCTGCGCTATTTGGGCGATGCCAGTGAGTGTGAAAGGCAATCGACGCGCTTGCGCACACGTTATGGGTATATGCCACAGCTGCACGGTAGTGGCGTTGAAGATTTGGACATGGAAGTGGATCTGAGTTATAAACCGAAAAGAGAATACAACTGGCGAAAGAATTTCAAAATTGACGATGAGGATGAGGTGAATGCAAATAAAGCGGACGAAAACATTGTCGAAACAGAGGCCAATGCGGTAGGTAGCAACTACTTAGACCTGAGAAAATTCAGCCTGGGTGGTGAAAGCATTACGTTATTCAGTCAAGGTTCTGAAGGTGTTTGCTATGTGGCAGATGAAAATCAATTAGGCGTTGATACTATACCAGAAGAAAAGGTCTGCATAGATGGAGTAGCAGAACCGCTGGGGTTGGGGTCGAGCGCTGCAGTGGAGCAGGAAGAGCCAGCAACGACGGCCGTCGATAAGCCCAAGAAAAAGAAAAGTAAAAAGAAGTTACGTAAAGATTCTCGTAATAATAGCACAGAATACTATGCCAAGGACGAAGATGACTCGGAGAGTCAGCTCAGCAGTCGACGTAACAGCAGCGTACAAATGGAAGCGAACTCGCCTAAGCGTCCGAAGTCGCGGTCGCGTCGCAACTCTAGAAATAGTTTGACAAACGAGGAAAGTCTCAGTCTGTTCTCACCGCGCAGCAGTGTTGTAGCGGAATCAGCCTTAGATGGCTTAACACAAGATGGCGCCGGCGCGTTCAACAAAAAGAAGCTTAAGAAACGCAAGAAGACAAAAGATGGCTTCAGTGCAGCAGCAACTGCTGACATCAAAGAGGAGCTAGCGAGCGAACTGAATGAGCGTGCACCCTACTTTGATTTATCGGTTAATGTACCAACGGCTTCGGCAGCCGTCACACCCGGTACGGCGAGCATTAATCCGCTTGCGACGCTGAGTCCACAAAACAGCATCTGTACGCCAGCAAGCTCCATTGGCTCTGAGACACCTGACATAAAGGAGTTAATTAGTGCTCCTTCATCGACGGAGGGTTCGCCGCTACAGCAAGGAAATGAGAGCACTGCGATTGAGGCGAGAATTTCAGCAGCTGCCGATGCTTTGATATCAACACCAACCGAGGCGACGTCCAGCGCAGCTGTACTGGTGGCTACGCGCACATCAATTACACCAACAACTACAACCAGAACCACGGTGGATACTTTCGATATACTAAAGGATGCTAATTTCTATCCGCTATTCTAGATGCTTACGCCCGCAAGTAATTTTGTTTATGGTTTTCAGTGTCTTAGTTTGCTTGCTTCTCCTTTGTCGTTCACCCTTCAACTTTTATGTGGTAAAAGTTTTTGTTTTTTGAATTTTTACCAATACGTTTTTTTTAATTTTTACTTTTTTCTGTTTTTCTATTTTCTCTTATTTTATTTTAGACAGACTCATAGTTGAAACGAATATCCAAACCAAAACCTCTTATAGCCTTAAATTGCACCCGCAACCTGCACCTGCATCTACACCTAGCCATAGTACAGCAACTCAAAATCTATATATTACATTTGCATCTACATATGTATGAATTAAGTTCATCCCGTATCGCCGCAACACAGTCATCAAGCAATCACCTACGACCTAAGCGCGCTTTTAAACGAAATCCGATCAGCGAAGTCAAAATTGTAGCAAAAGACACCTATTTATTTATTTTTTTTTTTGTTTCATTGAAATTTATGTAGGCACTAGTCATGTAGCCTTTTTTTATTTGCGGAGATTTTGATGATAGTAAATATTTTATAAAAAATACTCGAATTTGCTGAATTAATTACGAAAACATATTTGGATACATCTGTTATACATATCCCTTAAATTAAGTACATTGCTGAGTTATTATATTGAATATGTATAATAAAAAATATACACAGCTTGCAAATAAAAACGTTTTTGAAATTAGAAAAAAGAACTGTGAAGTGTTTCTGCATGACGCTAGCTTTAAGTGACTATTATTATTTGCGATTTCATATTTAAGAGAATATTTAACACTCTTTTCGCGTTTAATTTGCTCTGTGGAGTACGTGTTGTGTGAACAATTTTTCTTTTAATTATGTTTCAGTTACTGTCAAAATTCCACCGTTTTCTAGGTTTTTAAGACCCTTGGAGAGGTTTTCTAACTTGGCACGTTGTTAGCCTTATAAGGTACAAAATTACTAACCGGCAAAAATTTCTGCGAGGAATTTGGGAGGACTTGGAATTGACCCGACACATTTCAGTTTGTCGAAAAATTCCGATAATTTTATACAAATCGATAATTCAATTAACTTCAAAAACACTAAAATCTGATAACTCAACAGAATTCGATAACTCAACTAATTTCGATAATTTTCGATGACTGTGCGTTCCGTGGGCTCTATAAATTTCAATAACTCAGATATGTTTATATCTAAATATGGATCGATAACTCGATAAACTTTGTATTTTTTGAAAGCTATCGACAAATTTCGATAACTCGCTACACTCTGGTAACATAATAAAATTCGATAAGCAGTGATAGCTCGATTAACTTGAACAACCTGGAAATTTCGATAACTCGATATATTTTTGTAGTTCCAAAAATTTTAGTATATCAATAAATATCGATAACTCGATAATTTGAAATAACTCCATGCATTACGATAACTCGATAAATTTTTTAAATAATAATGCAATAAATATCGATAGCTTTATAACTTTTTTAAGTAGACAACTTTCGATAATCGCATACATTTTTATAGCTGAATCTGTCTGTAAATTTGTACAACTAAATTTCTGTGTCTATAAGTTTCGACAACTCAATAAACATGGATCAATTTGATTAATTCGAGACTTTGCGATAACTCAAAAAACATGGATAACTCGATAAATTTCGACAACTATAAACTTCGATGATTCGATAAATTTCGGTAGCTTGAGAACTAAATGTTTTATGACTCAATTTATTTCAATTCTTTGTTGCTTAACGTCATTTTACATAGCCGTATTAGTCAGACATCGCTTTAAAAAGACAAGTCGGGTCTTTTCCAAAGATTTTGCCTTTGGTGAATACTAAAGCCACACTGATAAGGGCCAATGAGTTTGTTAACGGTTGGTTTCGTCCTTTCACACAATATGTTCTATATATGTATTTATTTAGTACCTTATATGCGACGTTTAAGATACTGATCCAGTGAATTTCATTCATTAGGCATGCATTCATCTGAACATGTTCTGCATATAACTTGATGCAACTCTATTTCTATTCGCATATCGTCCACTGGAGCTCGGTCTCATCTAACCCACTGCATTCAGTGTTGTAACCATTCAACAGGGTGGAGCTCTTAGAGCTATCAAAGCGTTTATAGAAGAGTAGTGATGGGGGATTGTGCCAAATATAAGTAGTAAACATCCAAAAGGCCTGCGCTTTCCTAACTTTGCCTCGCCCATTGTATTTCTTGGATGGCGGGGATGTCAGCCTTAGTCTTCGCGATTCATCTGGGTGGAGGCACTTTTCTTTTTAAGGGTCTGGATATTCGAGCTACATACCCTCAAATCATAGCAAGTTAAACCTTCGCCGTGCTCGTCATAAAAATAAGGAGGTCTAATTCGAGACTTTATCATATTTTTTATTGAAGTGGAATGATCCCTCTCTTTCAGCAATGTTCCAAATGAATAGAGCAAATGGCTCATCCACTTTTCACTTCAGTACTATTTAAAGTGCCCTTTTCATAACTATAAGATCAGCTTAAAATACACCGAAGTAAATATATTCAAAATTTACCATCTTATTCTCAATTTAATCTATTTAGGGCCGTTTTCTCATCTAACCTTTAGATTACCGGCCACTTTATCGTCTCGATATACGAGTTTTCGTTTTCTCATCAGCGCATTAATTTCTC
>NW_023461585.1:0-24756 GCF_013731165.1 Rhagoletis pomonella
AAAAAATATAATAAAGTTCCTAAAATTTTTTTGAAATTAAAAAAAAAATTTTTCAAAATAATCTAAAAACTCAACAATAAATTGATTAATTCCTTAATATTAAATGATATTAAAATATATATATTTCTTTTTAAACAATAAAATACAAAACTTTGAAGAAAGAAACTTAAACGACAATAAAAAGAAAAAATGTAATTAAAAAAAAACAACATGTAATTATAAAAGTTAAATTAAATTAAAAAATAAAATTAAACATGAAAAAATGGAATTGAAAATACATGAAGTTCCTAAAAATTAAATTAAATTAAAAAATATTTTCCTTTTTAAAATAACAGTATAAAAATTATAAAATTAAAAAAATCCTAAATATTAAATAAACTAAAAAATATATATTATTCTTTTTCAAACTATAAAATCGAAAACTTAAAAAAAAACTTAAACTAAAAAAAATAATAATGAAAAAGGGCAGAAAAAAATTAAGTTAAATAAAAAATAATAATTTTTAAAGAATGGAACCTAAAGTTCGAATTAAAAATAATATAAAATAAATAAATAACATAAAAAATAAATAAAATAAAAAAAATAGAATAAAAAGAAATAAAATAAAAAATAAATTAAATAAAAAATAAATAAAATAAAAAATAAATAAAATAACAAATAAATAAAATAGAAAATAAATAAAGTTAAAAAATAAAATAAGTTCGCTGGGAGGGCTCTTTGCTTGCTCTGCTTGTTATATATTGAAATAAGATTATTTTGACATCTCGAAAAAAATCTTGGCTCGCGTGACTTTGAATTGATTAATGCTGCTGTAGACTGGTCAAGGTCATATAGGCTTATAAGCCTATTCTCTCTTTTTCTAAAGATAATCAACATGTGACATAGAAGATACTGTATGCGGAGCCAAAGGGGAGATAAAACAACATGTCGTTAGATTTTAAGCATCCACAAAACTAAAGCTAAAACGGTGGTAAAATCCAAGCAATTCAAGCTTAACAAACACCAAAGGCTGACCTGTTTGGGTATCATCGGCAGGATGAAAACTACTTCCAACGCTGCGCCCGTGGACTCTGCCTGGTTAAGCCTACCTTTACACAACTCTTTGGGTCTTTTCCTTAGCAGGCTTAACGTGGAAAAGAAATGACCTAAACTGCAAAACGACAGAACATTTTTCGGTATGCAGTTCTGTAGCCCGTTTTAGTATAATAACGTGCATTTTTCAAGTAGCTAAAAATTACCGCTGATTTTTTAGATTTTTTTGTCGAGGGTGTTACGCATTTGTAGTTATAAGGCATGAACAAAATCTATTTTTAAATGGAAGAAAATGCGCAGCACCTTGGACAAAAAAAAAATCTAAAAAATCAGCAGTATTTTTTAGGTACCTGAAACTTGCACTTTATTATACCAAAATTGAAAGGGGTACAAAACTGCATACCGAATTTTTATAAAAATTCTGAATAAAAAGTATGAAATTTTGATGAACATTTTTTTTTAAGTTTGATTCATTATGAATTTTGTACAAAGCTTGCAAGAATGATTTATATGGTTTTTGTTATAGAATGAGCTATATTTTAAACGAAAATTAACGAAAACAGATTTATGATGGAAAGAATTTTGAATATTTTTTTTTTATAATTAAAAAACTAAATTACGAATACTTCTGTGAGTGACTGTATGTTATGAATAACTTACATATTACTTTTATTCTATAGAAAGCTTTCAAAAGCTTCTATTGCGGTGTGCCTTCCAAGCTTTTTTAGCTTTCTAAAGCTTTCTCTGTCCAACAGTGATCTAAATTCTTACTAAATCGATGATAAGAAGCGCCTTCTGCGAGTAGAGCTTTCTTCAGCTTTTATATGGACATGCACAGAGTAAAAGCTCTCTCTGGCAATTGCTGAACTAGATTTTGATTCAAAAATGGAGCTACATATATTAAAAACAAAAAAAAATAAAAATTCTTTTTAAATTTATAATTCGCCATTTAAGTGCCATCCTCGTATTTAGCATCACTTGTGTGCGAAAATAGCATTTGGTTGCTCACTGGCACGCTGAAAATACCCAATGACCTATTTGCATCGATCGTCTTCACATCCAAAGTGTCGCCTGACTGTTAATTGCTGCACGCCTACGTGGTTGATAAGTATTTCACGCAAGTGGCTGGCCGATATTTGCAATGATTGACGTTCAGTACGAGGGCTACCATACAACGTATTCAAAATGGGTAATCACTCAAAAATTACGAAAAAAAAATGGATTTCGTTTTCTCAGCCAATGCATACGGCGTAATTGGCACAAAGTTTTCTTAATTTGTTCGAATTGTTGTTAAGTCATAAAATTTTTCATAAAATTTTACCTAAATAGCTACCCTAGCACGATAGCGTCAGCACATGACATTTTTCGTTCTTCCGCAATTTTTATCGCCCATATTGACCGCAATAGGCGGCGGCACAGCAGCCAACAAACGAACGAACGACACTTCCATAGTCTTTACACTATTTTTGATGAGCTGTGATGACATTTTTGACCTATAAAACATAATTTTGCAGTCGTAGACATTTTTCGTCCAATTTCCTTTCCCCGCCCCTCAAGCGAAGTGCCAAGTTGCTAACGGCTACAAGCTGTTTTATGGTCGACATGCTGTTGTCGCTTACCGTTACAGGAATTTACGAGCAACAAAACGCATTCATCAACGACTCCCGCTGCGACTATAGAATCGAGTGTGAAGAGGAGACAAGACACAACAGCACTTGAAATTGCTTAAGCATTAACACCAAACTCAGCTCCACAGCTACAGCGCAAGCAACACCCGCCGCCACCACCAAACAAATGATATGCCAAACACTGAGTGTCCACCCAAATTGGTTTGAGTGGCCTTCTACCCGCGTCTGGGTGCGACCAATGCAGTGATGCGTTGTATCGCCTCATAAGTAACGTCTCATCATATTCGTGCCCACTCAATGCATGACGCTAAACACTTGGTAGCGTTTGTGAACCTAACAAAAAAAAAATAAAAAATTTGAATTTCTTAATTTGAGAATCTTTTTAATTTTCCTTTATTTCGTTTATTTTACTTACTAGTAAGCGTGCATTTCTTTTTCACGTCTAAACATTTTCCTCTTATTTCCTTGCGTCAAGTGAGCAAAGTGTTCAAAATTAGCTACAACATTTGGGGTTTTTTTTTTACATCATTTATTCTACAATTTTCTTCCTTTAGCCGCTTGCCTATTTTTTCATTTTCATTTAAAATGCGTTATTTTTAACCAAATTGTATATTTGCTGTTAGTCGAGATTCCTCATTTGCCCTGCTGTGTTTTGTGTGCGTTTATTTTATATTTTTGTTGCCGGTGCTAGTGTTGTCTTCTTCTTTAACACATTTGTTGTAAACTTAAAACTAAAAGCCCTTTATGATTTTGTTAATTAAGCAAAAAATGTATAATATCCTCAGACATTTTTATGTTTGACGTTAATCGTAAGTTATTTATGCATTTGTACTTATTTGCTAAGTGTGGCTGCGGTGGCATCTTTGTTTCTTCATCAAAAGGGATTTAAGGCGGCAACAAAAGTCCAGCGGCAGCGGCGGTATGTGTTTGTCAATGTGTCAATACAAATTATTGTCTTAAGTGGAACACGCGTAGTGCTTTTCATGGACTTGTGAGAGTGTTTAAAAAGAATTAAGAACCCTGCCCAGTGTACTCACGCGTAAGGGTATTCATAGTAGATGTAGAGAAGATTAAGAGTAAGACGAGCAAAAGTTATTCGCAAAAAAATTTTTAGATCATTTTTTTTTTTCAAAAATTCATTGTTGATCGACGATATAAATAAATTGAACAAAAAATACCAAAATACTACTATATTTTAGTATACTTATGTAAAATTTTTAAGAAAATATATTTTTTTTTAGTTGTTTTTTAATACATATATCCTTTTAAAGGACAATTAGTTTTTAACAATGGCCCCGCCTAGCAGATATTCAAAAAAATACGGTAGATACAGTGAAACCTTGTAAACTGAATTCCGAAGAGAAGAAGATGGCGACTATTACCATATAACTGTAAAAAAGTAATAACTGCTTCCACTGGCTACCTTGTATTGAAATTTAGTACACAAGGGAACAAAAATAGGAAAACATTTTGTTGCTCAAAATGTTAAAGCTGATTTGATTGTCTTTTCTGTGCTGATTATGAATCCGTGAGTATAGAGTTTCCATCAGCTCAAGATTTTGAGAAAAACGAGGTCAAATTGTAAAAAAATTGCAATATTTTAGAAATTCTAGCAAAGAAACCAAAGGCGATATTAGGCTTAAATTAAAGCTAGAAGTCTCGACTAATATCCCTGAAAGTAACATCCCTGCACCTTGACTTAATGGTCACTTATAGTCATTTATAGAACAACAGTTTGAGTACCCACCGCAATTAAACAAAAGGTGATAGAGCCTTCCACTTAGGCTCAAACTAAGGCTTGAACTTTCTACTACGATCTCTTAAAATACCATCTCTGAACCCTAGCCCTTAGGTCACTTATTGTTATTTATTTAAAAGCAAAAACTGATTTTGAATTTATTTTTTTTTGTACTGATTTGAAGAATTCTGACCCTATAATAAAAAGCAAGCTTCAAGTGGCTGTAAAATACCGTTGATTTTTGACATTTTGGTTTTTTTTTTGTCGGTGCTAGACATCTTATTATTATATGAAAATTTTGTCGAGCAAACTTTTTATAAAGGAAAATGTGCTACAAAACTGCATACTTAAATTTTTTCTAAAAAGGGTACTCATGGAATGATATATGTAGTTAGCGATAACAAAAAAAAAATGGTTGAAAAATGAATATAAAAACAAAAAAATAATAAATTAAAAACAAAAATGTATATTGCGAATAAATCTGTATGTATACGTAAGCTTTATTGGGCTAGTCTATTAATGTATAATATGTATTTTTTTTTAATAGCGGTTGATTTTGAAAAAAAAGATTTTTTTTTCTTTTGTGATAAAAAAAAAAATCGAAAAAAAATTTACAATTTTACTAAGTAGGGCTAAGAATTTATCAAGTTTCTGTTCAATGTTCATATTGTTGTCGTAATATTGGAAAACTTGCTCAGTTTCTTTTAGGTATTTACGGGTTGTTAGCTACCTGATAGATTTTGGATAAAACTAGATATTGACACCTTTAAAGTAAAATTGCTGATAAGCAAAATTGACAAATAGAGGGAAAATCTTAAATAATTTGAAAAAAAAAACCTGAAAAATGTGTAACACAAAAATCACGAAAGCATGCAGAAAAGGCCAAAAAATTCCCAATTTCTAAAAGCGCAAGGAAATCTTGGAAAATGAGAAAAATCACGTCCGAAAGAAGCCAAAAAAGTCGTGAAAAATCCAGGAAAAGTCCCAAAATGTGCTGAAAGTTCCAGACAAATTTCTACAAGTGACCACGAAATTATAGTCTTTTAATTAGTAATATTTTTTGACAATTTTAGATGACTTTTCACTGCGAAATCTATGCTGTCTTATTAACACTTAATTATTATTTTTTATGCCGTTACGTTTTACAATGGATATACATATGTACATACATACATAAGTACATACATATGTATGTACGTAAGTGGCCACCATGCGGTCATTTGTTTTAACTCAAGGTCAAGTTCGAAAAATTTCAATGATTAAATTTCGCATTAGACGATTAGAGTTTTGAAAAACGTATATTCGTATGTATAAATATGTATTTATAGAGTACTATATGTGTGTATGTATATGTACATACATTTTCTTCAATTAAACACCTCTCTATTGTACAACAACAATTCAGCGAAGTATGCTATTTACCGCCAACTTGACTTAACCACAGTCATTAACGTAATTATCAACAATATTTTTTTTTTTGCCACGCAATCACCTCATACTTTCTGGCTCATTCATAAAAAGTTTATTAACCAAGATTTCCCACACCGCAAAAAAAAACAATAATGCAAAATTAAATAAGTGTTAAAAAAAAATTGTAAAACTGGCGCACAAAACGTAGTAAATTTTGTTCAATTTTTTATTTTTCACTGCTTAAAAAGCCATTAAAAAATTACCGCAATAGCTTGGTCGGCTACTCCACTTGCCAACGCTTGCGGCGGCGGCGGCGGCGGCAACAACAGCAACAACAGCAGCAACGGCCAACGCAACTCACAGCCAGTGTTGCCAGAACTTTTTTGGCCGACCGGCTAGATTGGCAAAAAAAGCGGCTAAAAACGGCTAAAATGTTTTAGTGAAATTTCACATAGACTCTGGCAAAAAACGGCTAAAATGTTTTAGTGAAAATTCACATGCTTTATTTAAATAAATCGCAAGAAACGAAAGACTAGTTAACACCATTAATTTATATCGAGTGTATATTACTCATCATCAAATGAATCACTATTGTATATATCACCTGAATTCATTAATTTTAAGAGATCGTCATCTACAGTAAAATTATGGCAGCATTTTTCTTCTCGTTTTAAACCGTATCTTATATATAAAATAGCGTTTAACGTTTTAACGCACATTGGATTTCTTTGCTTAGTTTTTATTATATTCATTGAACTAAATATTCGCTCTACTTCTGCATTACTTATAGGCAAAACAAGAAAACTAAAAACTAGGTTGCAAAGGTCAGCAAAAGGGTTTTCTCCTAGGGCATTTCGAAATTGATAAACTTCGGCCCAAAATTTTACAGTTGAGTCTAAATTACTCCAGGTATGTAACGTTAACCGTTGCCATTGCATCTCTATGGATGTTATTTCGTCGGCATTATATTTGTGTTTTTGTTGCTGTAGTTGAACAAATACTTTTGGTTTAATTACTCTTAATGCATTTCCAACCGAAAAAAAAGTCAATTTTTTTAGTGTGGCAATATTTGTAGGGAGGCGTTGGCGTAATTCCTTTATTAAAGTGATAATAAAATAGCGACCATTTTCTCGAATTATTTTCTCGGCTTCGTGGTCAAAAGCGTTTGTGCTTACTTTTGTTTTTAAATACTCTTCAAAACTGTGATAAAACTGAGGAAATGGAGCAAGGTATGGTTCCAGCGGGGAGCATATAGGATCAAATGTGTCCGCGCTAATAACCACTAGGAAGCATAGATGCGAAAGTAAAACATTGAGTTCATTAAAAATCTTCATTGGGTCTGCATTATTGCTTTCGAACAACTTGTTTACTTTTTGCACCTGAAAATTAGGCAAATAGTAAAATCGGCTAAAAACGGCTAACTTTTTTTTACAAACCGGCTAACAAATCGGCTGCCGGCTAGATCGAATTTTCTCCGGCTAGTTGCTATCAAAACCGGCTAAATCTAGCCGGAAAACGGCTAAAATGGCAACGCTGCTCACAGCCTGCCTGCCACCCAGTTACGCTCGATTCACTTGCGCTCTCAGCCAGATAAAATAGATTTAACTATTTCGGGCACCAAAACTGCAGGGTACACTAACACAGCGGTGGGGGGGGGAGACTCTTTAATAACGCTCGCACCGCGCGCTTTTATTTTTGAGATGCTCATGAAATATTTGTTTTTGTATTTGTACTTGTAGTCGCTCTGGGCTCTTAGTTTCGTCTCTAATTTTGCGGTGTTTTGTGGTTTTGGTGGCTCCACTATTGCCACTTGTCTTTTAGCCATTTAGTCGCCGAGCGAGAGTGGTCGTGGGGTGGTTAAACCGCAGCAAGTCGTCGTACGCACGCAGGCACGCACGTATAGCCGCCGTATTTGTAGTGTGTGACGTGTTGCCGCAATACAAAATCTTTTGTAAAATTTACGAGTCTGCAATTTATTAAAATTATTTTATTTTCATCAGTTGGTTTTTCGAAATTCTTTTTATGAAAGTTGCTTGGTGGTGTATCGTGCAAAAATTGGTGAAAAAAAGAAGTGCTCGCTCGCACAAAGAGTTCAACGTCTTTTTTTGGGGGTTTGCTGCCTAACATTACTTTGTCGTTGTTTTTCTTGGTGTTGTGTCGGTGTTAAACTTTTTTTTGTGTGACTGATGTTGTTTGTTATTCTTCTTCCAATTTTTTATGGCTAATGTATTTTTATTAAATTTTGCTTAGAAAAGAAATAAAAAAAAACTCGGTTTAAATTAATTAAAGTAACAAAGTCAATTAATGATAACTGCGATTAGAGATGAGCGCGGCAATAAATATTTGACCTTGTTCCCGCCCATCCCTACATTCAGTTTTTAGGTCCTGAACCCGCCCAGCTCGTCGTTTTTCGTAGTTTACCGCGAGTTCCTTGGCTCCGTCTTAAAGTATTGGCCAATGCAATATTTATTTATTTTTAGCAATTTTCAATTAAAATTAAGTTCATTCTCTAACAAAACCCATATAAACGCAAGTTTAAAACTTTGTGAGGGACTACAAAAAAATTCAACAAATTTTAACCTAAATTTCAAACTTTTTTTTTCAGAAGTGTTAGAATTTTTTTGAGTACGCAGTTTTATAGCCCATTCAATTTTAGTCTAATAATGTGCAAGTTTCAAGTGGCTAAAAATTACCGTTGATTTTTTAGAATTTTTTTTGTCGCATTTGCTTCCATATAACGAATAACCACAATTAATTTTTATATGGTAGATAACCGTAACACGTTGATATCGGATTTTTTGAAACCATGCTACTGTAAATTCCAAATTCGAATTAAATGTTCCTTGTACGAGGTAAACTTCGAAAGTGTTGGATCGATTTTCGTGTTATATTTTTCAAAGTAACATATTTTTGGTAAAGAAGAACATACATATGTAGGGGAATTTTTCTGTGATCGATGGAATCATACAGGCACACAAAAGAACAGTTGTGGGCGAGACACTACGCTACTGATTTTCAAGGAATTTTTTCTTTAACGCGAATCTGCAGTCAGAGTTTCCAGATTGTCGTGAACAAACATTTTTTTTTTATTTAAAAATAACAATGCCAAAAAAAATAAATGTGTACGTTGAAGCTGCCGATTTGCGTGAAACTTACACCTTGTAATTCTCGTCCGAAAAAGCCAAATCAAGATATTTTGAAGTTTGGTAAATTTTTCTGCTGGAGCAAAAAAAAAATAAATATCTGAAGAAATGTAAAAATGCTTACCTTTTCGTTGCTGATAAAAAAATAAGTCAATAGAAAAGCAACTGTGAGGTTTCAAGTATCTAGGTCAAGGGGAAGTTTGTCAAAAATTGATTGCAAGATTTGCCCCAAACAAACATACATGCACAGCAAGTTAAATAAAAGGTTGTAAAAAATAACCTCAAACATTTTTATTATTTTTATTTGCTTTAATTTTATTCTAATTTCATATATTTTATTTCATTAATTCGTAATTCATTTAAATCTAATTTTGGTTATTTTTTATGTATATGTTTATTTTATAAACTTCGTTTTATTTTTTTTTTAATTTTTCGTTTTATTGTATTTTTTTCTTTTCAATTGTCTTTAAATTTTTAACGATTTTTTATTTTTATTTTTATTATTTTTAATTTTTTTTTTATGATTTTTTCATTTTGATTACAGTTTTTTTTGGTTTTACTTTTTCAATTATTTTAACTATATTTTTTTTGTCCCATTTTACTCTTATTTGATTTACATTTTTATTTGCTTGCTTTTAATTACATTAAAATTTTTTGTTTCCTAGAAATTTGTTTCATATTCACATTATTTCCTCATTATTTTTTGCATAAATATTCTTTCATGTTTCTATTCATCTTTCAATCCCTCTCTGCTTCTGCAGTTTCTCAGCGCACCAACGACTTTTTTCCCACCTAAGTATTCCGCATATGTTTTTCTTGGCAAATTGCCGGCCACACTTGGCCTGCCTGGGCGTATACACAACTCAAAAGCTGAGTAATGTTTCGCTTTTTTCACAAAATTTTTCCGGGCGCATTACACTTCGTATGTAGTATTTATGTGCTTCATTTAAAATATTACGGCAGCATCTATGTCTATAGTACATATGTATGTATGTAGTATATTAGCAAATAAATGTTTATAAATACATATATAACATGTACACAATGTATGTATGTGAGTAATAGTGTAGGTTAGTCCACAAAAAATGTAGATAATGTAAAAAATCATACATTTCAACTCTAATTTGTCTCATTTTATTTCATTTTTATACACTACAGCAGATTTGACAGCAGCATAAGATATTAAGATATGTATGTATGCAGATCACTCGTAAATAGTTTCATGATTCCAAAGCATCATCACTTGCTTTAGTAAACAATTGGAAACTTACAAAGGTTGACACGCTTTTCCACCACACGCGGAACGCAAACGAAATTCACACAAACGAAAAAGAGTAGATACTAAAAAAAAAAAATTTTTTTTTTAATGAAATTTTTTCACGTTTTAAATCTGTACCAACTCAAAGGAGTACAAAGAGTAAAACGTGTTGCAAATTTTAAGTACTAAAATAATATTGTCGTCGATATCTACTTATGTATAAAAAATAATAAAAAATGCCGGTGCTACGTCAATTCTCACACAATCCGCAAACGCGCAGCAATGAGGAATTCATTTTTATACGTTGTGGTAAAAATACAAATGTATGTGAACAAATGTATGCTTCGTTAAGTAATTGCATTAGATTTATAAGTAGAAATATATATATATGTGAATGCGTGTGCGTGTGTATGTGTGCATTTAAGGCAAAAAGTTAGAAAAATAATTAAGCATATGCCTGTACATATGTACAAAAGTATACGAGTACATAACATGTAAGAGTGTATGTATATATACGTATATACGTAGTATAAACATGTACTTGAACTGTATATATGTGTGTGTTGACCACATGCTCGCATTGCTATATATTTACATATCTACATTAAGGTGCGTCACTCTCTATAAAAAAAAAAAATAAAATAAAAAACGGCACAGTTTTCCCAGCGGAAGTATAAAATTTATTTCCTTTTCGGACTTCTGTCAAAGTATTTCGGAAAAATATCCAGATTTACCTGAGCTGCACCGATTTGAAAATATTCATAAAAATCTAATTATCTCTTGTGAATCCGTTGATAAAATTTTTCAAAATTTTTATGCAGACCATTTAAGCTTTAACCCTCTATCATCTAGCTAAGCTAATTTTTTTGGTAAAATATTTTAAAAACTATTTTTTTTTTTAAACTAGATTTTTGGATTTTTCTTTTAGAAATCGGAGCAGCTTAATATTTTTCTGAAATATTTTAGCGAAGATCTCAAAATTTAATACATTTACAAAACTGCAACTTTCTTGGGCGAGGTACCCTAATGCACATATGTACATATGTATGTATATTATGGCTACTACTACGAAAAATTAAAAATTTGCCTATTCTATCAGCCGCTGTTACGTTAGTTTTGGCACCTTCCTAGCAAACACTGCCCGCCTGCCCGCCTTCTCAGCCTATAAATTTATTTATTTTTTCTTAACATTTCCATTTGCACATTCGGCCATACATACAAATTACCAAATGGTCGCCGTTTTTACGGTTGAATTTAATTTTTTAAATAAACAATTGTTATTTCCAAGACGTATTTCAAAAACAATTTATCACAGTTGTGTGCCATACGTTCGATGGATTTTATGGAATAGCTGGTGAGAGAACCATGCCTTCTGTTTGGGAATAAGTGTACTATGAATATGTGTATGTATGTACATATAGTCAGCGTCAAAAATGTGAATACCCTGACGTTTTGACGATTTTATTTATTTATATTTTCCATACCAAAATTGTAAAGAAGAGGATAAGAATCAAGGTAAAGATGATGATAAAAAACTCGAAGATAATGAAAAGGATAGAGATAGCGACTAAAATGGAGATATAGAGAGGAATAGAGATAAATATGTAGAAAGAGATAATGGTAAAGGTACAACTGAAGATTAGGGTGTTATGTAATTTTATGTTGCCCCCTCACTTCATCTTGTTATATTTTATACTTTTTTTTTAACTTTTGTTTAGTTAGTACTTTTTCAATTAATAAATTTTTTAATATCTTTTCATAACTTTTTAAGATTTTAATACAGGGACCGTTAAACCCAGGACTTTTTATAGATCATTGCAAAATATAATTCAAAAATAATCAATATTTTTTATCTTTTAACCGTTAAGGCTGGTATGCAGCTCTTAAGAAAACGGTCAAGAAAAAATTGCCATTATTTCGCGTGTGTGTCCAAGGAATTCTGACATTTTTGATACCTCATAGCCTGTTGCCTCACTCTTTCCTCAAGAAATAATGGAACGGGCATATATTTCTGTTGCAAACCTGGGTTGCCTTGTGCTCTTTTTTCACAAATAACTTTAGAAAACCGTAGTAGAAAACGTAGTAAATTTCTTAAGAACTGCGTACTGCCTTAAGGAAATTTGACTCAAGAAAATTTCTTAGCCATTTCTTGTACGTCATTTTATATGGAGTTTTTGCTTTTCTTGAGAGCTTATGATCGTTTTAAAGTTTTTATGATCTGCAAAAATTAAGTCTGAAAATAGGGGCTATAACACGATCGTCAAAATAAAAATAAAAAACGCTTATTTTTAATCAAGAAAACAAAAATTATTCATAATCGAGAAAATTCAAAATCAAAACAGCGTTTAAATTTTACCGGAAAAATAGAAATCAAATTTTAACGGTCAGCGTATGATTTTTGTTATAAAGATCATAACCGTAACGGTCTTTATGTTACGTTTTGTTTTATTTTAAAATATTTTAATTTTTGGTTTATTTCTTTTAAACAATTTTTTCGTTTTAACATTTTTTTAGTAATTTTTTTTTTTAATTATTTAATTTTTTTTTATACTTTTTCATGTTCTAAGTTGATTTTTATACTTTTTTATATTACAATCTTTTTTAATTGTTTATTCTTCGTTTTCATAAAGTTTTTTATATTTTGTAATTTATTATAATTTTTCTATATGCATATGTATCTATTTTTAATTTTTTAATTTTTTTTATAAAGAAAATAAAAATTATTTTTAGTCGAGAAAATTTAAAATCATAAGACAACGGTTTAATTTGACCGGAAAAATGGAAATCAAATTTTAGCCGTTACTGTCTCTGTTTTTTATTTGCTTTTAAAATAGTTTATTTTTTTATTTGCTTTTAAAATTTTTGGTTAATTTTTATTTTTTTATTCAATTTTTTCGTTTTAACAATTTTTTTTAAATATTTTTTTAAATTCTTATTTTTTGAAATTTTTTTACTTTTTCGTGTTCTATATTGATTTTTATACTTTTTTATGTATTAATTTTTTATAATTTTTTATTCTTTGTTTTCATAAAGTTTATTATTTTGTGTAATTTCTTATAAGTTTTCTATATGCATATGCATAAATTTTTTATTTTTTCATTTTATCTATTGCTTTTTAATACTTTTTTAATCGTTTTTTTTATTTTTATTTTATTTTTTTATTGATATTTTACTTTATATTTATTTATTTATTTATAATTATTCGACTGCCAAACACACAAATTTGAACATGTGGGCATGTCATACATGAACACTTCAATATTTCATTTCCTATTTGCCAAGAATTTCTGCTTCACTTCAAATACAGTCATTTGCTACTAATTGCATTTGTCAGATATCGACAAAACAATATTTCCCTTGTACCAAGAAGGAAAAACAAAAAGAAAAAAAAATGCTGAAAACAGCAAATGCTAAATGGCTTTTATAATTTCTTTAACAATTGCTCAAACGCTTTTCGCTGCTTTACACCGAGCAGATTGAACTAGTAAGAACAGATGCTGTGCTTTATATGGGGAGAGGGGTTTTTATTGTATATTCTTTGTTTTAAAAAGTTTTTATAATATTTGCTCTATTCTTTCTTCACATTTTCTTTTATCTTTTACTGAACAGTGTTTTCTTGGATGGTGCCAAGAATACGAACACTCAACCTAGTCATAAGTATGTGCTATCTAGACGGAGGCTACTAGTCTTATCAAAGTTGTTGATCGACTGCGTCAAGTTGATTAAACTTTCATTCTTTACGTATCTGCATGTTCGGTTGTGTATGCATTTGTATTTTAAGGCATGTGTGTGTGTGTGTGTATGTAGAAGATTATTATTAATAGCGGTCTATTTATTTAGACAGTTATATTGTGCTTATTAGTTAACGCTTTGTTAGTGACTCTGCTTTGGCTCTGATATTTGCAGGCAGCCAATATTTGCACACTAATCAGAGTGCAAATAATAAATAATTCGACGAACCACGAGTTCAACACAATAGAAGGTCTTTGTTATATCTGTAGCGATGAAAAATATTTATGTAATATTACTGTAACATTTTTTCATGGTATTTGTAAAAATTTTGAGCTTTAAAGAGCTTGAGCTATTCATGAAGTTGCCAGCATAAAAATTCGTCTTCGCTTAATTTTTGTTTTTCATAAAATCTTTAAACTCATCTCACCTTTTCCTCTCTCTCTCTTTGCACAGACTGTCCAGACATCTTGGCGACCTCAGCTGCCGTTACCCAAAGAACTTGACAACTCCACCGATGAGCCAGACGACTCAAACGTTGACGCCGTCGACATGGAGCGCTCACAAATAGCTCACAACGCAACGTCGTCACACGCCAACAGCCGAAAAGACAATTCCCTAAGCGCCTCACAAGCGTCCACGAATCATACGCCCGCCAGCAGCGCTTCGAATAAGAAGTGGTCCTTTGGGCGCCTCTTTCGTCGGAAGAAAGATATTGCCTCGGATTCATCGTCTGAAGAGGATCGCAAAGCTGGCTTTGTACCCACCCAAAGAAATGCACGCCATGCCACCACCAGCAGCGGTGGCGGCGGCGGCAGTAGTGCCAATTTGAAAACAAAATCGAGTAATAAATCAAGTAAAGTTAGTCGTAGCAGCAAGTTGAATGGCGCCAGTTTCGATCACATCGTCATCAATCCGCAGACAGGCGCTCTAATAGCACCACCACATCCACCGCAACCACAACATGTGGATCATGAATTCTTTTTACCCGTGGAGACCATTTCACCCACGGAGGCTTACTATCAGAATCAGCAACAACAGCAACAGTACCTCCCGCATGCCGGCGCGCATCCAGCCATTGCAGCTTATATGCGCTCCTCAAACTCGTTGGATCGACGCGCTGCGCGTGCCGCGGTAAAAACACGTTCCGCGCAACGTTTGCCACACGAAAAGGCGCTTGGCGCGCATTCATCCAGCGAGGAAGAGTTGATTTCTTTGAACTCCTCAACTTTTTCGAAATATCGCAGTGATGAGAGCATTCATAGTGGTGGAATGGGTGCCGCCAATAATGCGCAGAGCAGGCGTAGTCGCGCCGCGCGCAATGAGCGCTACTATAAACGGCTGTCGCGTGATGGCGAGCCAAGCAGCGGCCAGGTGCCAGTCATGTATGCGCCACAGCCAACACAACGCTGGAAGACGCAACCAGTGCCGCTCTCTATTTACAATCCATCAGCGCAAGCGACGCCACCTAGCGCTGCTGCCCAGCCGCGCTTAAGAAATACAAGTAGCCTGCAACATGTCGCGCCCTATGTGCAGTGGGGTCAACTACAGCAGCAACAGCAGCCAAAGAATTTGCAGAATAGCGTTAATGATAGCAAGCGCAGCATCAGCTATGACAGCCACATACATTTACAGAATGTCAATGGTCGGCTGCAGACAAAACCGTTGCCACCACCTCCGCCACCACGTGATCCACTGCGACGCGTAAATGTCAGCGGACAGTTGCAGAATGGCAGCGCTGGTGATTTGCGCCCCATTTCGTACGCCTTCGATCAGAGCGGGCTGCCGGCGCTGCCCACTGCTACGCACCGTCTGAGTGGGCGTTGTGTATCAGATGATAAGATTTGGTCGGGACCTGCGGGACCTCATTACCAGTCGGTGCATTCGCTGAATACCCCGCCGGCTGTAGCGCCAGCGCAGCACATGCAGGCCGGCACGCCGCAACAAGCATTTGCGCCCAGTAATACGCCACACCACCGGCGCTTCATTACGCGCGCTGAACGTGATGCGCATCCCTCGAAGAAGTCGCTGCCGAACGGTTTGGAACATCACTACGTTGCCGATGCGACACCGCGCTCGCGCAAGCCCATACACATGCTGGAGCCGCACGCGGATGCGACAAGCAAAGATGCGATTGCGGCTGCGAGTATATTGCGCACGACAAAGAGCGGACTACCTTCACCTTCGTCTCAACAGCACGCAAACGACTTTTGGAAACGCTTGGATGCTGGCGCGCAGCATCGAGGTCGAGACGTGCAGCGCACATTCGCGCCGGAGAGCAACGCCAAACCGCGTTCGGTTTCTAGCTCGCGTGTCGGCGAGTTACGCGCTTACCCTATACCTGTTTACTCGGAGGTGCAAAAGCCACACAAGAAGCCGCAGTCGTCACCACAACCCGCCGTTGATGAGGTGGATAACATTGTGTGCGGCAGTTTGCGAATAAAATCGAAGCCGGACAATTCGAGTTCGAATTACGTAGAGATACGCAGCAAGGACTACAGCAAGAGCAGCTCCATGCCGAACCACTACCAGCGACGTTCGGGCGAGATACCAAACACGCCGAACAAGTATGACGAGTACGTGGCCGAGAAGCGCGAACAGCACCACAAACCCATTTTCACGCCTCCCACGCCACCGCAGCGCAAGCTATCCATACCGCCCAGCAGCGCAGCCGAGGTGCCCATATATTTTCCGCGCAAAAAGCCCGCCAATCTTGAGGAGGCCATCAACGAGCTGGAGGCCATCTACAAGTCACTGGGGCTCACCGAGGAGCCAGAGAAGAAGGAACGCATACCAACGCCCAGTGAGTTTGAGAAGTACGCTTTGGCGCACGCCGACGAATACGATGATGAAGATTCGCCTGCAGGCGAGCCCGATCCCATACGCGACGATGTTGCCTATCGTAACATGCAGCTGGCGAATTTGCAGCACAAAACCGTGGAGAAGCAGCCGCCCTTCGGCATACCTATTGGCCCGGTTGTTGCAGCGCCGCAAAACGACTATCTGCATGTTACGTCCATAGTGGAGCCGACCCAACCGGTGGTGGTGAATACGCCCGACATAATCAAAGATGACTTGGCCGTGCGCGCTTTGCGCAAGGACCCGCCTGGCCCCAAGGACAAATTCATGTATCCGTACAGCTCGTTTCAGAAGAAGAATCGCGCGACGCGCACACAATCTGCAAACATTTACAATCTGATACACCGCGACGCTGCCAAGCCATCCGGTGGTGACCTGCACTCATATCTGGAACTGACGCGCAACTTAGATCGCGCCGGCAGCATGTCGGATTTGCGTAAGGACGATAGCGAGACGACCGCAGATGTTCCAGCTACACTGGCGCTATTGCGCAACCTCAAGGAGCAAGATCAGCAGCAGCTGGCTGCGCCAAAGAAACTCTCGATACCTTTCCGTCATCCCAGTCAGGGTGGCGCCATTTGTGCGCTGCCCGAAAAGCTGCCCAGCAGCAGCGTGGCGCACAAAGAGGAAGTACACAAACCGCCTGTGCCGCTGCCGCGCAAGAGTCTCACGCCTGAGCCCACGGCGGCGAATGCGCAAATGGAGGACGCGCTGAATAAGATTGCAATGGATGCGCAAGAGAAGTCCGTCAAGCTGACGAAGGAGCTGCAAGAGTTGCGCAAGGAAGCGCTCATAACTGCAGCGCGTCCGCCTAAAGCCAACACTGAGGAGGAGAAGCTGGAGAAAGATTTGCAGGAAATTGAAGCGGTGTCGGAGGCGGCAAAGCGCTGCGGAAAAATGCTGCTAGACACCTTGCCCGATGCGAACAGCAGTCAAGCGCTGGCGAAGCCACGCAAGTTGCACAAAGAAGGAAAACTCATTGAGGCCATCGATCAAGTTTCGGAGGCGGCCAATGCGGTATGCGAGAAGATATTGAAGGACATTGTGACCACCGAGCCGCCAGTAGTTGTACAGGAGGCGGTGCAAGTGAAGAACATAACACAAGCCAAACAACCAGATGAGTCTCTGGTCATGCCAAACCTTATCAAGAAGCTGGATCCCATACAGTCGAAGCAGATAGAGGCAATCGCTAAGCGTTGCATGCGTCAATTGAGCGAGCTGGCCAGCGGCGATGACAACCCCGACTATGACAATCTGAATCAGGAGCTGCAGCAGAGTGCAGCCAGCAGCGTACAAGCATCATCAGCAGCAGCAGCTGTTGCCACCTGTAACGCCGAACATATACACTCGGAGCCAGCGGCAAAAGTTGATAATATTGTTTGTACCGTTGCAGAAGAAGCAGATGCAGCGCGCGCACGTCAAGCAACGACAGCGCAGAACATTGAGGAAATCGATCAGATCATGCTGGAGTGCGAGGCCAAAATGCGCCAAGGAGCGACAACCGTGTCCAAAGTGTCAGCGCCACCTATTATCATCGCGGAGCGCACGCTGGGCACTGCACGCCAAGGCGGCGCGACAACGCACAGCAGTGGCGATGATCACACGACTGCGCCCAGCATAACCACAAGCAGCTGCAGCAGCAGCAACAATGCTGGCGTCGGTGGCGTCGGCGCCGGTGCCGTCAAAACCGGTGCCAGCACAACAGCCTCCTCGTTTTCCTCATCCAGCGATTGCCTGGCCAAATCATCGAGTCCCTCCGCCAGTCGACGACAATCTTCGAGCATTACCTCCTTCAATCCCTACTCCTCCAGCGATTATATTAAGTCACCAAGTAGTGAATATCATGCACCCAGCACCGATCCAATAAAAACCTTCAGCACCACATCTTACGATGTTCCATCGACCACAAGCGCCACACCGAACATAAGCGCCACAACGAATAGCACATTCAGCTACTCGCCATCGCCACCACCGCCACCGCTAAATTTGACGCCAGTCAGCGCACGCGCCATCGCCGCTACCACAGTCACTGATGCGGCTACGCGTCATTCACAAGAGCGCGCACGTACACGTTCGCTCTCCTCCCCTTCACAGTACAACTCTTCCGAGGAGTTGGCAATGATTTTCGGCATTGGTGAGCAATCGTCGTCGAGGCGTTCACGAACGCGCGAACAACAGCAGCAGTCGGCACAACCGTCTACCACAAATGTTTCAGGTAAAGATGATGATCTCACTACTACTAAATCAGTTCATGCGCCGCCAGCGCCTGTGTCTGTACAAGTGCCATTGACATCATCTAATCATGCATTCGCTCTCCACCATGCATCCATGCTCGATACCGCTACTACTACTACTACTACTACTACCGCTGCAAAAGCTACCCAGCTACACACTAATCCCAATGCTGTTGCTGTTGAACTGACTGTTGCCAAGGCATACGCATGCGCGAAGCCAAGCACTACTAATAAACCAGAACATTTGAATGTCATTGTTGTTGTTGATAATGTAAATGATCGTGTTAGCGTTGTTGATGTTGAAAATGTAACAGGAACTACTACCACTAAGAATCCCATTAGTACTAGTACCATAGCAACCAAAAACTCCTCTACCAAACCCACACACTCCGACACTAAGAGTTCACCTACTATGTTAAGTCCAAGTAGTTGTAAGCTAGCATCCATACCGGAGTCCCCCCCACAAGTTGAGAGCGCGCCAATGGAGTGTGCAACATTAAAACTTTCACCCAATTTTAATAAGATCTATGCTAGTAAAATAAGTATTGTAGTTGATAAGGTAACGGCAGAAGCAGGCAGAATGGGCGTGGTTACACAATGCGATTCGTTGAGCTCCGGCGAAGAGGAAACCTCATCCAATCCCGACTCGGGTAATGTCAGTTTAGCAGATTTTCCGTTGTGCGCACAAACAAATAATGCATGCTTACAGCTCGAGAGCGTGTGTAATAGTCGTTTTGAGGTTAGAAAGAATTTCGTGAGTGAGGTATCCATAGTGGGCGGGGTTTCGAAGGAAGTTCAAGACGCTAGAAGTGTTGGTGAAGCTGGAGCAGATGTTACCGAATTTCCACCACCGCCAAGCGAAGAGGAATTACGCGATAGTTTGGGAGAGGAAAAGAACGAAAATGGTTTGGGTAATGGGGCGTGTGAGAGAGTAGAGGCTGAGCAGGAAATTGAGCGGGAATTGAAGCGCGAAAACCAAGAAGATGAGAGAGTAGAAGTGAAGGCAAGTGATCATATTGCAAGCGAAGCTCAAAAAGAGCATGAAACTCGAGTAGGCAGCAGGCTAGAAGTGATCACAAAGAAGCACAGTACTAGCGACACTCAGGAGGTGGATGAACGTAGTAAAGACAGAAGTTATGTAACCATCTTCAGGGACACTTCAACCCATGACCGGGAACAGATTAGCTTAGAGGATAGAGGAGATAGTTTTTCGAGTGAAGTCAGAGAGCCTCCCGCGTCTATAGATGATTCAAAGTTCCAAAACAGCACGCCCATCAAGCGCAAAATTAGTAGGAGCGACCTACTCGAGGTGGATGACACGCAACACTTAATAGAATTAGCACAGTTGGTGAGGAGTAGTGGTTCGAGAAGAAATAGCGCATCTGCGTCCGATGTAGAATGCTCCACAAGTGAAAGCCAAAATCGCGCGCCCATCGAGTGTGCGTACAAGTCTCCAGCGCGCATTAGCACCGAATTAGATCATTTGCGGCTGGCGTTTTCAGAACTTTTACAAAGAAATTTAACCGAAGTCGATGAGTTGCCAAGCATTGTAGAAGAAGAGGATGCGGTAGAGTGTTGCGTCACGGCTAGCCAAGTAGCGAGAAGTGATGAATCGTCGCTCAACCTCACAGATAAAGCATACGATACGCTACCACCACGCAAGCGCAGCATAGTCTTTGAGACACCGCCACTTAATCTGAATATCTCTGAAGTGAAAATTAGCTACTGTCCCACTGATAGCCAAGAAAGTGACAGTTGTCCATCCGATACTTTGACACAAATAGCAAAATGCACTACCGAGGTGGAGCAACTCAATTCAGCACTCAGCGAATTGCCACAGAGTGTGGCCGCCGAAGAGGAGGAGGAGACGGAGGCGGAAGAAACGCGCGACGACTTCAAACCGGCCGCATCCACGGTGACTGGTCTACTGCCTTGGCGGCGCAGAAAATCTACTTTAGTGGACGGGGATGGTCAAGCGCTCGACGATGAGAAGCCTTCAACCAGCGCTGCGGCGGCGAAAAATCAGCGGCACGCCCTCTCAGTATTCGGTGAATTGCGTCCGGCTGCGGGGGCGGCGGCGGCGGCAGCGGGTAGCTTGACAACACTTGAACACGTGCTGTTGGCTTGTTCGTTGGGCGTTATCACACCCATAGATCTATATACAATGTGCCTGATCATAATTGGCATGATAACTATAATAGCGATTGTTTTGTTTTGATTGAGTGGTGGCTTCAGATTCACTCGGCGCTTGCGCTAACGAGTTTCGAGTTAAAGCAAATGTTGTCTTTTGTAGTTGTTGAAAATACCTAAGCCACTTTACACACTTTGAACGTAAAATAAAATTGCACATTGTTAAGTTTGGTAGAATGATGGATGAGATATGAAGATGAATAAAAGGGTAGAAAATAAAAGCGAAATGGAAAGAATATTTGAGCGTTTTTTTTAAAATGAGTTCCAATTTTGTATAAGTGGAAAATGCACTCACTTACAATTACATACATAAATATTGTACACATGCATACGATTGTATTTGTTGTTAGTTGTAGCTATAAGGTGACCAACTAATCATTTTTATATTCTTATTTTTTGAGTTAATTAACAAATTCAACCAAAACGATTAACGTTTTATAAGTAAATATAGTAAAATTTATCGATACAGTTGCTGCAATATATTTTTTAATTTTGAAAAAATTTCTGAAAGTTACATTTTTTTCATTGAAAAACAAATATTTGTGAAAAAACTTGTTATAAAACCGAGGTCTTAATCTTTATTTATAGCTATTTTTTCTAAATAAATTTAGATTTTTTAAAGAAAAATATTCAGAAAACATTTTTGTAAAAAATACTAGATTTTTTATTGAAATTGATTGATTTTATTCTAATATTTTTGTATATATTTTTGGAAATAATTTTTTTTTGTATACAAAACGATCTAAAACTGCATAATTATTTTTTTTATTCAAAATAAATTATTAAATAAAAACAATTTATAATGAATGAAATAAATTTACGGAAAATAAATTTTTTCATAAAACTTTTCTTGAATAGATATTTGTTTATTTTGTTTTATTTTTCCTATATATTTAGAAAAAATTGTTCAAAAACTTCTTTTGCAAGCAAATTTATTATATTCAAAAACATATTTTAAGTGAAGTTACATACAAACATATTTTAAGTGTGGTTACATACTTATTTTTATATAGAAATATATTTTTCAATAGAAATATTTTTGGACAATTCTTAAAAAATATAAATGAAACCAGAGAAAAAAGTTTATACAAATCATTCCATTTACTAAAATATATATATACAGTATCGGTCATATCTATAGCACGCGTTTTCAAAGAGATATTGTGTGCCACTTATGTTTATTTATTTATTTTTAAGAATTTTCAATTAAAATATAGTTCTTTCTCTAACAAAACCCATACAAACCCAAGTTTAACAATTTGTAGAATACTACAAAAAAGTGCAACAAATTTTCATATAAATTTCAAACTTTTTTCTCGGAAGTGTTAGAATTTTTCTGAATACACAGTTTTATAGCCCAATCAATTGTAGTCTGATAATGTGCAAGTTTCAAGTGGCTAAAGGTTACCTTTGATTTTTTAGAATTTTTTTCGCCAAAGGTGTTGCGGTTTTCTTCCATATACAAATAAATTGAGTTTATTCATTATATGGAAGCCAATGCGACAAAAAAAATTCTAAAAAATTAACGGTAATTCGTAGCAACTTGAAATTTGCACATTATCAGACTAAAATTGCAGGGGCTAAAAAACTGTGTACTCAAAATTCTAACACTTCCGAGAAAAAAGTTTGAAATTTAGGTGAAATTTTGTTGCACGTTTTTGAAGTTTTCTACAAGTTTTTAAACTTGGGTATATATGGGGTTTGTCTGAAAATGAACTAGATTTTAATTGAAAATTCTTAAAAATAAATAAATAAACATAATTGGCACACAATATCACTATGAAATGGCGTGCTATAGATATGACCGATACTGTATATATATAAATATTAAAACACACCTTCAATAAAAATTTTAAGGTCTTAGTACCAAAACCAACGGAGTTACATGCTATTTTTGTTTTTTCAATTTCTACCTCTTTTTGATACGCTTTTTTTGTTTCTCCTGTAAAGTTCAAAATTTGCTGGTTAGGGACTTTGTGAGTTAAGGTGACGACGATATGTTTGTATTTTGCAAAATTTGTTTTCAAAAAATTTTTATCCACAAAATTTATTCTAATATTTTTAGGATAAAAGTAATTTTTTTACATTTTCTTGCAGAAAAAATTTATTTCTTAAAAAACTAAAAAGAGATTTTCAAAATTTTAAAGGCTTTTTCTTTTAATTTTGGTTTTTTTTTAATATTTTGTTTTCCAAGTCTTTTTACAAAAACATATTTTTTCGAAAATAAAATTTTTTTGGAATAGTTTTTTTGCATACATATTTTTTATACTTATTTTTCATAGTTAACAAATTTTTTCCGAGTTTTTTGAATATTTCACAAAAAAAGTATTTTTTAAAAGTATTTGTTTTTCAATAAATTTTTATAGGCAATTTGTCTCCAAAAACTTAATTTTTATCAGTGCTAACTACTTTTATATTCTAATCCAAAACACTTCCTCTTACATATATAGTACCGCATACAACGAATGCTTTTATTTCAAAATATCGTTTCAACATGCGACGAATTCGAGATTTATTACAACGAAATTTGCTGACAAAAACGAAAAGTAGTTTTTAATCAAAATTTATTATTTTGTAAGTGGGCAAAGTATTTGTTTAACCTAGTTGCAATATATACTAAAAGTACGATGTATACATACTTTTTTAATGTACTGTAAAATTAACGAAATTTTTTTTTTTTTTGTAGTGTGTAAATTAATTTTAAATTGAACAATTTTATGAAACTCAATTCAATGAAATTTCATTTAAATAATAAAAAAAAAAATTAAATAAAATCTCCCCAATTTACTAACACTACTTTAGTTTTATATTCTAAAATTATTATTTTACATTTAGTCATAGCATACAACTCATGGCCACGTGAAAACACTCCGAAATTGTGCATTTTCGTTCTGTATAATTTTTTTTTTGTACATATTTACATATTTTCATACTCACATAATATATGTTTTATATTGTACTGCATATACATATGTATGTATATACAATATACATTTGTAATATCCTATTTTAATATTAGACTGCAACTTGTGCCAATGATATTTTCCTTTTTTTGTATTGTTGCTCATTTTCATTTCGATACGAATTTTGTTTAAAAAAAATCAACAATCAGTATGTATCAAACTACTCATACACATTCATATATAAAATAATTAATTAATCGAAAAATAATTCATTTCACAAATTTAATTTTTTTTAACGCGCCTCAGTCGTTTTCTTGTAAGTTTTTTTGTATGATTTTTATTAAAAGCAAGTCTTATTTTTTTCTTTCCCTTATATTTTCAGCTCAAGCCGTAGTCTAAGCATTTACAAAAAAAAAAAAACAAGTCAAACAATGCTAACAATAATTTTTAATTGCATATTACACAAAAAAAAATACTAATAATGAAACAAACGCCAACGAATTTTAATTTTATTTTTTAATTTAACTACAAAATACATAAACCAAACTCTGGAGCATTTCATTTATTTTTAATTTAAAAATTTGTAAAAAAAAACGAAGAAATTTATATTTACTATACTTATACTCATTGTA
>NW_023461586.1:0-24749 GCF_013731165.1 Rhagoletis pomonella
TACAATGAGTATAAGTATAGTAAATATAAATTTCTTCGTTTTTTTTTACAAATTTTTAAATTAAAAATAAATGAAATGCTCCAGAGTTTGGTTTATGTATTTTGTAGTTAAATTAAAAAATAAAATTAAAATTCGTTGGCGTTTGTTTCATTATTAGTATTTTTTTTTGTGTAATATGCAATTAAAAATTATTGTTAGCATTGTTTGACTTGTTTTTTTTTTTTTGTAAATGCTTAGACTACGGCTTGAGCTGAAAATATAAGGGAAAGAAAAAAATAAGACTTGCTTTTAATAAAAATCATACAAAAAAACTTACAAGAAAACGACTGAGGCGCGTTAAAAAAAATTAAATTTGTGAAATGAATTATTTTTCGATTAATTAATTATTTTATATATGAATGTGTATGAGTAGTTTGATACATACTGATTGTTGATTTTTTTTAAACAAAATTCGTATCGAAATGAAAATGAGCAACAATACAAAAAAAGGAAAATATCATTGGCACAAGTTGCAGTCTAATATTAAAATAGGATATTACAAATGTATATTGTATATACATACATATGTATATGCAGTACAATATAAAACATATATTATGTGAGTATGAAAATATGTAAATATGTACAAAAAAAAAATTATACAGAACGAAAATGCACAATTTCGGAGTGTTTTCACGTGGCCATGAGTTGTATGCTATGACTAAATGTAAAATAATAATTTTAGAATATAAAACTAAAGTAGTGTTAGTAAATTGGGGAGATTTTATTTAATTTTTTTTTTTATTATTTAAATGAAATTTCATTGAATTGAGTTTCATAAAATTGTTCAATTTAAAATTAATTTACACACTACAAAAAAAAAAAAAATTTCGTTAATTTTACAGTACATTAAAAAAGTATGTATACATCGTACTTTTAGTATATATTGCAACTAGGTTAAACAAATACTTTGCCCACTTACAAAATAATAAATTTTGATTAAAAACTACTTTTCGTTTTTGTCAGCAAATTTCGTTGTAATAAATCTCGAATTCGTCGCATGTTGAAACGATATTTTGAAATAAAAGCATTCGTTGTATGCGGTACTATATATGTAAGAGGAAGTGTTTTGGATTAGAATATAAAAGTAGTTAGCACTGATAAAAATTAAGTTTTTGGAGACAAATTGCCTATAAAAATTTATTGAAAAACAAATACTTTTAAAAAATACTTTTTTTGTGAAATATTCAAAAAACTCGGAAAAAATTTGTTAACTATGAAAAATAAGTATAAAAAATATGTATGCAAAAAAACTATTCCAAAAAAATTTTATTTTCGAAAAAATATGTTTTTGTAAAAAGACTTGGAAAACAAAATATTAAAAAAAAACCAAAATTAAAAGAAAAAGCCTTTAAAATTTTGAAAATCTCTTTTTAGTTTTTTAAGAAATAAATTTTTTCTGCAAGAAAATGTAAAAAAATTACTTTTATCCTAAAAATATTAGAATAAATTTTGTGGATAAAAATTTTTTGAAAACAAATTTTGCAAAATACAAACATATCGTCGTCACCTTAACTCACAAAGTCCCTAACCAGCAAATTTTGAACTTTACAGGAGAAACAAAAAAAGCGTATCAAAAAGAGGTAGAAATTGAAAAAACAAAAATAGCATGTAACTCCGTTGGTTTTGGTACTAAGACCTTAAAATTTTTATTGAAGGTGTGTTTTAATATTTATATATATACAGTATCGGTCATATCTATAGCACGCCATTTCATAGTGATATTGTGTGCCAATTATGTTTATTTATTTATTTTTAAGAATTTTCAATTAAAATCTAGTTCATTTTCAGACAAACCCCATATATACCCAAGTTTAAAAACTTGTAGAAAACTTCAAAAACGTGCAACAAAATTTCACCTAAATTTCAAACTTTTTTCTCGGAAGTGTTAGAATTTTGAGTACACAGTTTTTTAGCCCCTGCAATTTTAGTCTGATAATGTGCAAATTTCAAGTTGCTACGAATTACCGTTAATTTTTTAGAATTTTTTTTGTCGCATTGGCTTCCATATAATGAATAAACTCAATTTATTTGTATATGGAAGAAAACCGCAACACCTTTGGCGAAAAAAATTCTAAAAAATCAAAGGTAACCTTTAGCCACTTGAAACTTGCACATTATCAGACTACAATTGATTGGGCTATAAAACTGTGTATTCAGAAAAATTCTAACACTTCCGAGAAAAAAGTTTGAAATTTATATGAAAATTTGTTGCACTTTTTTGTAGTATTCTACAAATTGTTAAACTTGGGTTTGTATGGGTTTTGTTAGAGAAAGAACTATATTTTAATTGAAAATTCTTAAAAATAAATAAATAAACATAAGTGGCACACAATATCTCTTTGAAAACGCGTGCTATAGATATGACCGATACTGTATATATATATTTTAGTAAATGGAATGATTTGTATAAACTTTTTTCTCTGGTTTCATTTATATTTTTTAAGAATTGTCCAAAAATATTTCTATTGAAAAATATATTTCTATATAAAAATAAGTATGTAACCACACTTAAAATATGTTTGTATGTAACTTCACTTAAAATATGTTTTTGAATATAATAAATTTGCTTGCAAAAGAAGTTTTTGAACAATTTTTTCTAAATATATAGGAAAAATAAAACAAAATAAACAAATATCTATTCAAGAAAAGTTTTATGAAAAAATTTATTTTCCGTAAATTTATTTCATTCATTATAAATTGTTTTTATTTAATAATTTATTTTGAATAAAAAAAATAATTATGCAGTTTTAGATCGTTTTGTATACAAAAAAAAATTATTTCCAAAAATATATACAAAAATATTAGAATAAAATCAATCAATTTCAATAAAAAATCTAGTATTTTTTACAAAAATGTTTTCTGAATATTTTTCTTTAAAAAATCTAAATTTATTTAGAAAAAATAGCTATAAATAAAGATTAAGACCTCGGTTTTATAACAAGTTTTTTCACAAATATTTGTTTTTCAATGAAAAAAATGTAACTTTCAGAAATTTTTTCAAAATTAAAAAATATATTGCAGCAACTGTATCGATAAATTTTACTATATTTACTTATAAAACGTTAATCGTTTTGGTTGAATTTGTTAATTAACTCAAAAAATAAGAATATAAAAATGATTAGTTGGTCACCTTATAGCTACAACTAACAACAAATACAATCGTATGCATGTGTACAATATTTATGTATGTAATTGTAAGTGAGTGCATTTTCCACTTATACAAAATTGGAACTCATTTTAAAAAAAACGCTCAAATATTCTTTCCATTTCGCTTTTATTTTCTACCCTTTTATTCATCTTCATATCTCATCCATCATTCTACCAAACTTAACAATGTGCAATTTTATTTTACGTTCAAAGTGTGTAAAGTGGCTTAGGTATTTTCAACAACTACAAAAGACAACATTTGCTTTAACTCGAAACTCGTTAGCGCAAGCGCCGAGTGAATCTGAAGCCACCACTCAATCAAAACAAAACAATCGCTATTATAGTTATCATGCCAATTATGATCAGGCACATTGTATATAGATCTATGGGTGTGATAACGCCCAACGAACAAGCCAACAGCACGTGTTCAAGTGTTGTCAAGCTACCCGCTGCCGCCGCCGCCGCCCCCGCAGCCGGACGCAATTCACCGAATACTGAGAGGGCGTGCCGCTGATTTTTCGCCGCCGCAGCGCTGGTTGAAGGCTTCTCATCGTCGAGCGCTTGACCATCCCCGTCCACTAAAGTAGATTTTCTGCGCCGCCAAGGCAGTAGACCAGTCACCGTGGATGCGGCCGGTTTGAAGTCGTCGCGCGTTTCTTCCGCCTCCGTCTCCTCCTCCTCTTCGGCGGCCACACTCTGTGGCAATTCGCTGAGTGCTGAATTGAGTTGCTCCACCTCGGTAGTGCATTTTGCTATTTGTGTCAAAGTATCGGATGGACAACTGTCACTTTCTTGGCTATCAGTGGGACAGTAGCTAATTTTCACTTCAGAGATATTCAGATTAAGTGGCGGTGTCTCAAAGACTATGCTGCGCTTGCGTGGTGGTAGCGTATCGTATGCTTTATCTGTGAGGTTGAGCGACGATTCATCACTTCTCGCTACTTGGCTAGCCGTGACGCAACACTCTACCGCATCCTCTTCTTCTACAATGCTTGGCAACTCATCGACTTCGGTTAAATTTCTTTGTAAAAGTTCTGAAAACGCCAGCCGCAAATGATCTAATTCGGTGCTAATGCGCGCTGGAGACTTGTACGCACACTCGATGGGCGCGCGATTTTGGCTTTCACTTGTGGAGCATTCTACATCGGACGCAGATGCGCTATTTCTTCTCGAACCACTACTCCTCACCAACTGTGCTAATTCTATTAAGTGTTGCGTGTCATCCACCTCGAGTAGGTCGCTCCTACTAATTTTGCGCTTGATGGGCGTGCTGTTTTGGAACTTTGAATCATCTATAGACGCGGGAGGCTCTCTGACTTCACTCGAAAAACTATCTCCTCTATCCTCTAAGCTAATCTGTTCCCGGTCATGGGTTGAAGTGTCCCTGAAGATGGTTACATAACTTCTGTCTTTACTACGTTCATCCACCTCCTGAGTGTCGCTAGTACTGTGCTTCTTTGTGATCACTTCTAGCCTGCTGCCTACTCGAGTTTCATGCTCTTTTTGAGCTTCGCTTGCAATATGATCACTTGCCTTCACTTCTACTCTCTCATCTTCTTGGTTTTCGCGCTTCAATTCCCGCTCAATTTCCTGCTCAGCCTCTACTCTCTCACACGCCCCATTACCCAAACCATTTTCGTTCTTTTCCTCTCCCAAACTATCGCGTAATTCCTCTTCGCTTGGCGGTGGTGGAAATTCGGTAACATCTGCTCCAGCTTCACCAACACTTCTAGCGTCTTGAACTTCCTTCGAAACCCCGCCCACTATGGATACCTCACTCACGAAATTCTTTCTAACCTCAAAACGACTATTACACACGCTCTCGAGCTGTAAGCATGCATTATTTGTTTGTGCGCACAACGGAAAATCTGCTAAACTGACATTACCCGAGTCGGGATTGGATGAGGTTTCCTCTTCGCCGGAGCTCAACGAATCGCATTGTGTAACCACGCCCATTCTGCCTGCTTCTGCCGTTACCTTATCAACTACAATACTTATTTTACTAGCATAGATCTTATTAAAATTGGGTGAAAGTTTTAATGTTGCACACTCCATTGGCGCGCTCTCAACTTGTGGGGGGGACTCCGGTATGGATGCTAGCTTACAACTACTTGGACTTAACATAGTAGGTGAACTCTTAGTGTCGGAGTGTGTGGGTTTGGTAGAGGAGTTTTTGGTTGCTATGGTACTAGTACTAATGGGATTCTTAGTGGTAGTAGTTCCTGTTACATTTTCAACATCAACAACGCTAACACGATCATTTACATTATCAACAACAACAATGACATTCAAATGTTCTGGTTTATTAGTAGTGCTTGGCTTCGCGCATGCGTATGCCTTGGCAACAGTCAGTTCAACAGCAACAGCATTGGGATTAGTGTGTAGCTGGGTAGCTTTTGCAGCGGTAGTAGTAGTAGTAGTAGTAGTAGCGGTATCGAGCATGGATGCATGGTGGAGAGCGAATGCATGATTAGATGATGTCAATGGCACTTGTACAGACACAGGCGCTGGCGGCGCATGAACTGATTTAGTAGTAGTGAGATCATCATCTTTACCTGAAACATTTGTGGTAGACGGTTGTGCCGACTGCTGCTGTTGTTCGCGCGTTCGTGAACGCCTCGACGACGATTGCTCACCAATGCCGAAAATCATTGCCAACTCCTCGGAAGAGTTGTACTGTGAAGGGGAGGAGAGCGAACGTGTACGTGCGCGCTCTTGTGAATGACGCGTAGCCGCATCAGTGACTGTGGTAGCGGCGATGGCGCGTGCGCTGACTGGCGTCAAATTTAGCGGTGGCGGTGGTGGCGATGGCGAGTAGCTGAATGTGCTATTCGTTGTGGCGCTTATGTTCGGTGTGGCGCTTGTGGTCGATGGAACATCGTAAGATGTGGTGCTGAAGGTTTTTATTGGATCGGTGCTGGGTGCATGATATTCACTACTTGGTGACTTAATATAATCGCTGGAGGAGTAGGGATTGAAGGAGGTAATGCTCGAAGATTGTCGTCGACTGGCGGAGGGACTCGATGATTTGGCCAGGCAATCGCTGGATGAGGAAAACGAGGAGGCTGTTGTGCTGGCACCGGTTTTGACGGCACCGGCGCCGACGCCACCGACGCCAGCATTGTTGCTGCTGCTGCAGCTGCTTGTGGTTATGCTGGGCGCAGTCGTGTGATCATCGCCACTGCTGTGCGTTGTCGCGCCGCCTTGGCGTGCAGTGCCCAGCGTGCGCTCCGCGATGATAATAGGTGGCGCTGACACTTTGGACACGGTTGTCGCTCCTTGGCGCATTTTGGCCTCGCACTCCAGCATGATCTGATCGATTTCCTCAATGTTCTGCGCTGTCGTTGCTTGACGTGCGCGCGCTGCATCTGCTTCTTCTGCAACGGTACAAACAATATTATCAACTTTTGCCGCTGGCTCCGAGTGTATATGTTCGGCGTTACAGGTGGCAACAGCTGCTGCTGCTGATGATGCTTGTACGCTGCTGGCTGCACTCTGCTGCAGCTCCTGATTCAGATTGTCATAGTCGGGGTTGTCATCGCCGCTGGCCAGCTCGCTCAATTGACGCATGCAACGCTTAGCGATTGCCTCTATCTGCTTCGACTGTATGGGATCCAGCTTCTTGATAAGGTTTGGCATGACCAGAGACTCATCTGGTTGTTTGGCTTGTGTTATGTTCTTCACTTGCACCGCCTCCTGTACAACTACTGGCGGCTCGGTGGTCACAATGTCCTTCAATATCTTCTCGCATACCGCATTGGCCGCCTCCGAAACTTGATCGATGGCCTCAATGAGTTTTCCTTCTTTGTGCAACTTGCGTGGCTTCGCCAGCGCTTGACTGCTGTTCGCATCGGGCAAGGTGTCTAGCAGCATTTTTCCGCAGCGCTTTGCCGCCTCCGACACCGCTTCAATTTCCTGCAAATCTTTCTCCAGCTTCTCCTCCTCAGTGTTGGCTTTAGGCGGACGCGCTGCAGTTATGAGCGCTTCCTTGCGCAACTCTTGCAGCTCCTTCGTCAGCTTGACGGACTTCTCTTGCGCATCCATTGCAATCTTATTCAGCGCGTCCTCCATTTGCGCATTCGCCGCCGTGGGCTCAGGCGTGAGACTCTTGCGCGGCAGCGGCACAGGCGGTTTGTGTACTTCCTCTTTGTGCGCCACGCTGCTGCTGGGCAGCTTTTCGGGCAGCGCACAAATGGCGCCACCCTGACTGGGATGACGGAAAGGTATCGAGAGTTTCTTTGGCGCAGCCAGCTGCTGCTGATCTTGCTCCTTGAGGTTGCGCAATAGCGCCAGTGTAGCTGGAACATCTGCGGTCGTCTCGCTATCGTCCTTACGCAAATCCGACATGCTGCCGGCGCGATCTAAGTTGCGCGTCAGTTCCAGATATGAGTGCAGGTCACCACCGGATGGCTTGGCAGCGTCGCGGTGTATCAGATTGTAAATGTTTGCAGATTGTGTGCGCGTCGCGCGATTCTTCTTCTGAAACGAGCTGTACGGATACATGAATTTGTCCTTGGGGCCAGGCGGGTCCTTGCGCAAAGCGCGCACGGCCAAGTCATCTTTGATTATGTCGGGCGTATTCACCACCACCGGTTGGGTCGGCTCCACTATGGACGTAACATGCAGATAGTCGTTTTGCGGCGCTGCAACAACCGGGCCAATAGGTATGCCGAAGGGCGGCTGCTTCTCCACGGTTTTGTGCTGCAAATTCGCCAGCTGCATGTTACGATAGGCAACATCGTCGCGTATGGGATCGGGCTCGCCTGCAGGCGAATCTTCATCATCGTATTCGTCGGCGTGCGCCAAAGCGTACTTCTCAAACTCACTGGGCGTTGGTATGCGTTCCTTCTTCTCTGGCTCCTCGGTGAGCCCCAGTGACTTGTAGATGGCCTCCAGCTCGTTGATGGCCTCCTCAAGATTGGCGGGCTTTTTGCGCGGAAAATATATGGGCACCTCGGCTGCGCTGCTGGGCGGTATGGATAGCTTGCGCTGCGGTGGCGTGGGAGGCGTGAAAATGGGTTTGTGGTGCTGTTCGCGCTTCTCGGCCACGTACTCGTCATACTTGTTCGGCGTGTTTGGTATCTCGCCCGAACGTCGCTGGTAGTGGTTCGGCATGGAGCTGCTCTTGCTGTAGTCCTTGCTGCGTATCTCTACGTAATTCGAACTCGAATTGTCCGGCTTCGATTTTATTCGCAAACTGCCGCACACAATGTTATCCACCTCATCAACGGCGGGTTGTGGTGACGACTGCGGCTTCTTGTGTGGCTTTTGCACCTCCGAGTAAACAGGTATAGGGTAAGCGCGTAACTCGCCGACACGCGAGCTAGAAACCGAACGCGGTTTGGCGTTGCTCTCCGGCGCGAATGTGCGCTGCACGTCTCGACCTCGATGCTGCGCGCCAGCATCCAAGCGTTTCCAAAAGTCGTTTGCGTGCTGTTGAGACGAAGGTGAAGGTAGTCCGCTCTTTGTCGTGCGCAATATACTCGCAGCCGCAATCGCATCTTTGCTTGTCGCATCCGCGTGCGGCTCCAGCATGTGTATGGGCTTGCGCGAGCGCGGTGTCGCATCGGCAACGTAGTGATGTTCCAAACCGTTCGGCAGCGACTTCTTCGAGGGATGCGCATCACGTTCAGCGCGCGTAATGAAGCGCCGGTGGTGTGGCGTATTACTGGGCGCAAATGCTTGTTGCGGCGTGCCGGCCTGCATGTGCTGCGCTGGCGCTACAGCCGGCGGGGTATTCAGCGAATGCACCGACTGGTAATGAGGTCCCGCAGGTCCCGACCAAATCTTATCATCTGATACACAACGCCCACTCAGACGGTGCGTAGCAGTGGGCAGCGCCGGCAGCCCGCTCTGATCGAAGGCGTACGAAATGGGGCGCAAATCACCAGCGCTGCCATTCTGCAACTGTCCGCTGACATTTACGCGTCGCAGTGGATCACGTGGTGGCGGAGGTGGTGGCAACGGTTTTGTCTGCAGCCGACCATTGACATTCTGTAAATGTATGTGGCTGTCATAGCTGATGCTGCGCTTGCTATCATTAACGCTATTCTGCAAATTCTTTGGCTGCTGTTGCTGCTGTAGTTGACCCCACTGCACATAGGGCGCGACATGTTGCAGGCTACTTGTATTTCTTAAGCGCGGCTGGGCAGCAGCGCTAGGTGGCGTCGCTTGCGCTGATGGATTGTAAATAGAGAGCGGCACTGGTTGCGTCTTCCAGCGTTGTGTTGGCTGTGGCGCATACATGACTGGCACCTGGCCGCTGCTTGGCTCGCCATCACGCGACAGCCGTTTATAGTAGCGCTCATTGCGCGCGGCGCGACTACGCCTGCTCTGCGCATTATTGGCGGCACCCATTCCACCACTATGAATGCTCTCATCACTGCGATATTTCGAAAAAGTTGAGGAGTTCAAAGAAATCAACTCTTCCTCGCTGGATGAATGCGCGCCAAGCGCCTTTTCGTGTGGCAAACGTTGCGCGGAACGTGTTTTTACCGCGGCACGCGCAGCGCGTCGATCCAACGAGTTTGAGGAGCGCATATAAGCTGCAATGGCTGGATGCGCGCCGGCATGCGGGAGGTACTGTTGCTGTTGTTGCTGATTCTGATAGTAAGCCTCCGTGGGTGAAATGGTCTCCACGGGTAAAAAGAATTCATGATCCACATGTTGTGGTTGCGGTGGATGTGGTGGTGCTATTAGAGCGCCTGTCTGCGGATTGATGACGATGTGATCGAAACTGGCGCCATTCAACTTGCTGCTACGACTAACTTTACTTGATTTATTACTCGATTTTGTTTTCAAATTGGCACTACTGCCGCCGCCGCCACCGCTGCTGGTGGTGGCATGGCGTGCATTTCTTTGGGTGGGTACAAAGCCAGCTTTGCGATCCTCTTCAGACGATGAATCCGAGGCAATATCTTTCTTCCGACGAAAGAGGCGCCCAAAGGACCACTTCTTATTCGAAGCGCTGCTGGCGGGCGTATGATTCGTGGACGCTTGTGAGGCGCTTAGGGAATTGTCTTTTCGGCTGTTGGCGTGTGACGACGTTGCGTTGTGAGCTATTTGTGAGCGCTCCATGTCGACGGCGTCAACGTTTGAGTCGTCTGGCTCATCGGTGGAGTTGTCAAGTTCTTTGGGTAACGGCAGCTGAGGTCGCCAAGATGTCTGGACAGTCTGTGCAAAGAGAGAGAGAGGAAAAGGTGAGATGAGTTTAAAGATTTTATGAAAAACAAAAATTAAGCGAAGACGAATTTTTATGCTGGCAACTTCATGAATAGCTCAAGCTCTTTAAAGCTCAAAATTTTTACAAATACCATGAAAAAATGTTACAGTAATATTACATAAATATTTTTCATCGCTACAGATATAACAAAGACCTTCTATTGTGTTGAACTCGTGGTTCGTCGAATTATTTATTATTTGCACTCTGATTAGTGTGCAAATATTGGCTGCCTGCAAATATCAGAGCCAAAGCAGAGTCACTAACAAAGCGTTAACTAATAAGCACAATATAACTGTCTAAATAAATAGACCGCTATTAATAATAATCTTCTACATACACACACACACACACATGCCTTAAAATACAAATGCATACACAACCGAACATGCAGATACGTAAAGAATGAAAGTTTAATCAACTTGACGCAGTCGATCAACAACTTTGATAAGACTAGTAGCCTCCGTCTAGATAGCACATACTTATGACTAGGTTGAGTGTTCGTATTCTTGGCACCATCCAAGAAAACACTGTTCAGTAAAAGATAAAAGAAAATGTGAAGAAAGAATAGAGCAAATATTATAAAAACTTTTTAAAACAAAGAATATACAATAAAAACCCCTCTCCCCATATAAAGCACAGCATCTGTTCTTACTAGTTCAATCTGCTCGGTGTAAAGCAGCGAAAAGCGTTTGAGCAATTGTTAAAGAAATTATAAAAGCCATTTAGCATTTGCTGTTTTCAGCATTTTTTTTTCTTTTTGTTTTTCCTTCTTGGTACAAGGGAAATATTGTTTTGTCGATATCTGACAAATGCAATTAGTAGCAAATGACTGTATTTGAAGTGAAGCAGAAATTCTTGGCAAATAGGAAATGAAATATTGAAGTGTTCATGTATGACATGCCCACATGTTCAAATTTGTGTGTTTGGCAGTCGAATAATTATAAATAAATAAATAAATATAAAGTAAAATATCAATAAAAAAATAAAATAAAAATAAAAAAAACGATTAAAAAAGTATTAAAAAGCAATAGATAAAATGAAAAAATAAAAAATTTATGCATATGCATATAGAAAACTTATAAGAAATTACACAAAATAATAAACTTTATGAAAACAAAGAATAAAAAATTATAAAAAATTAATACATAAAAAAGTATAAAAATCAATATAGAACACGAAAAAGTAAAAAAATTTCAAAAAATAAGAATTTAAAAAAATATTTAAAAAAAATTGTTAAAACGAAAAAATTGAATAAAAAAATAAAAATTAACCAAAAATTTTAAAAGCAAATAAAAAAATAAACTATTTTAAAAGCAAATAAAAAACAGAGACAGTAACGGCTAAAATTTGATTTCCATTTTTCCGGTCAAATTAAACCGTTGTCTTATGATTTTAAATTTTCTCGACTAAAAATAATTTTTATTTTCTTTATAAAAAAAATTAAAAAATTAAAAATAGATACATATGCATATAGAAAAATTATAATAAATTACAAAATATAAAAAACTTTATGAAAACGAAGAATAAACAATTAAAAAAGATTGTAATATAAAAAAGTATAAAAATCAACTTAGAACATGAAAAAGTATAAAAAAAAATTAAATAATTAAAAAAAAAAATTACTAAAAAAATGTTAAAACGAAAAAATTGTTTAAAAGAAATAAACCAAAAATTAAAATATTTTAAAATAAAACAAAACGTAACATAAAGACCGTTACGGTTATGATCTTTATAACAAAAATCATACGCTGACCGTTAAAATTTGATTTCTATTTTTCCGGTAAAATTTAAACGCTGTTTTGATTTTGAATTTTCTCGATTATGAATAATTTTTGTTTTCTTGATTAAAAATAAGCGTTTTTTATTTTTATTTTGACGATCGTGTTATAGCCCCTATTTTCAGACTTAATTTTTGCAGATCATAAAAACTTTAAAACGATCATAAGCTCTCAAGAAAAGCAAAAACTCCATATAAAATGACGTACAAGAAATGGCTAAGAAATTTTCTTGAGTCAAATTTCCTTAAGGCAGTACGCAGTTCTTAAGAAATTTACTACGTTTTCTACTACGGTTTTCTAAAGTTATTTGTGAAAAAAGAGCACAAGGCAACCCAGGTTTGCAACAGAAATATATGCCCGTTCCATTATTTCTTGAGGAAAGAGTGAGGCAACAGGCTATGAGGTATCAAAAATGTCAGAATTCCTTGGACACACACGCGAAATAATGGCAATTTTTTCTTGACCGTTTTCTTAAGAGCTGCATACCAGCCTTAACGGTTAAAAGATAAAAAATATTGATTATTTTTGAATTATATTTTGCAATGATCTATAAAAAGTCCTGGGTTTAACGGTCCCTGTATTAAAATCTTAAAAAGTTATGAAAAGATATTAAAAAATTTATTAATTGAAAAAGTACTAACTAAACAAAAGTTAAAAAAAAAGTATAAAATATAACAAGATGAAGTGAGGGGGCAACATAAAATTACATAACACCCTAATCTTCAGTTGTACCTTTACCATTATCTCTTTCTACATATTTATCTCTATTCCTCTCTATATCTCCATTTTAGTCGCTATCTCTATCCTTTTCATTATCTTCGAGTTTTTTATCATCATCTTTACCTTGATTCTTATCCTCTTCTTTACAATTTTGGTATGGAAAATATAAATAAATAAAATCGTCAAAACGTCAGGGTATTCACATTTTTGACGCTGACTATATGTACATACATACACATATTCATAGTACACTTATTCCCAAACAGAAGGCATGGTTCTCTCACCAGCTATTCCATAAAATCCATCGAACGTATGGCACACAACTGTGATAAATTGTTTTTGAAATACGTCTTGGAAATAACAATTGTTTATTTAAAAAATTAAATTCAACCGTAAAAACGGCGACCATTTGGTAATTTGTATGTATGGCCGAATGTGCAAATGGAAATGTTAAGAAAAAATAAATAAATTTATAGGCTGAGAAGGCGGGCAGGCGGGCAGTGTTTGCTAGGAAGGTGCCAAAACTAACGTAACAGCGGCTGATAGAATAGGCAAATTTTTAATTTTTCGTAGTAGTAGCCATAATATACATACATATGTACATATGTGCATTAGGGTACCTCGCCCAAGAAAGTTGCAGTTTTGTAAATGTATTAAATTTTGAGATCTTCGCTAAAATATTTCAGAAAAATATTAAGCTGCTCCGATTTCTAAAAGAAAAATCCAAAAATCTAGTTTAAAAAAAAAAATAGTTTTTAAAATATTTTACCAAAAAAATTAGCTTAGCTAGATGATAGAGGGTTAAAGCTTAAATGGTCTGCATAAAAATTTTGAAAAATTTTATCAACGGATTCACAAGAGATAATTAGATTTTTATGAATATTTTCAAATCGGTGCAGCTCAGGTAAATCTGGATATTTTTCCGAAATACTTTGACAGAAGTCCGAAAAGGAAATAAATTTTATACTTCCGCTGGGAAAACTGTGCCGTTTTTTATTTTATTTTTTTTTTTTATAGAGAGTGACGCACCTTAATGTAGATATGTAAATATATAGCAATGCGAGCATGTGGTCAACACACACATATATACAGTTCAAGTACATGTTTATACTACGTATATACGTATATATACATACACTCTTACATGTTATGTACTCGTATACTTTTGTACATATGTACAGGCATATGCTTAATTATTTTTCTAACTTTTTGCCTTAAATGCACACATACACACGCACACGCATTCACATATATATATATTTCTACTTATAAATCTAATGCAATTACTTAACGAAGCATACATTTGTTCACATACATTTGTATTTTTACCACAACGTATAAAAATGAATTCCTCATTGCTGCGCGTTTGCGGATTGTGTGAGAATTGACGTAGCACCGGCATTTTTTATTATTTTTTATACATAAGTAGATATCGACGACAATATTATTTTAGTACTTAAAATTTGCAACACGTTTTACTCTTTGTACTCCTTTGAGTTGGTACAGATTTAAAACGTGAAAAAATTTCATTAAAAAAAAAATTTTTTTTTTTTAGTATCTACTCTTTTTCGTTTGTGTGAATTTCGTTTGCGTTCCGCGTGTGGTGGAAAAGCGTGTCAACCTTTGTAAGTTTCCAATTGTTTACTAAAGCAAGTGATGATGCTTTGGAATCATGAAACTATTTACGAGTGATCTGCATACATACATATCTTAATATCTTATGCTGCTGTCAAATCTGCTGTAGTGTATAAAAATGAAATAAAATGAGACAAATTAGAGTTGAAATGTATGATTTTTTACATTATCTACATTTTTTGTGGACTAACCTACACTATTACTCACATACATACATTGTGTACATGTTATATATGTATTTATAAACATTTATTTGCTAATATACTACATACATACATATGTACTATAGACATAGATGCTGCCGTAATATTTTAAATGAAGCACATAAATACTACATACGAAGTGTAATGCGCCCGGAAAAATTTTGTGAAAAAAGCGAAACATTACTCAGCTTTTGAGTTGTGTATACGCCCAGGCAGGCCAAGTGTGGCCGGCAATTTGCCAAGAAAAACATATGCGGAATACTTAGGTGGGAAAAAAGTCGTTGGTGCGCTGAGAAACTGCAGAAGCAGAGAGGGATTGAAAGATGAATAGAAACATGAAAGAATATTTATGCAAAAAATAATGAGGAAATAATGTGAATATGAAACAAATTTCTAGGAAACAAAAAATTTTAATGTAATTAAAAGCAAGCAAATAAAAATGTAAATCAAATAAGAGTAAAATGGGACAAAAAAAATATAGTTAAAATAATTGAAAAAGTAAAACCAAAAAAAACTGTAATCAAAATGAAAAAATCATAAAAAAAAAATTAAAAATAATAAAAATAAAAATAAAAAATCGTTAAAAATTTAAAGACAATTGAAAAGAAAAAAATACAATAAAACGAAAAATTAAAAAAAAAATAAAACGAAGTTTATAAAATAAACATATACATAAAAAATAACCAAAATTAGATTTAAATGAATTACGAATTAATGAAATAAAATATATGAAATTAGAATAAAATTAAAGCAAATAAAAATAATAAAAATGTTTGAGGTTATTTTTTACAACCTTTTATTTAACTTGCTGTGCATGTATGTTTGTTTGGGGCAAATCTTGCAATCAATTTTTGACAAACTTCCCCTTGACCTAGATACTTGAAACCTCACAGTTGCTTTTCTATTGACTTATTTTTTTATCAGCAACGAAAAGGTAAGCATTTTTACATTTCTTCAGATATTTATTTTTTTTTTGCTCCAGCAGAAAAATTTACCAAACTTCAAAATATCTTGATTTGGCTTTTTCGGACGAGAATTACAAGGTGTAAGTTTCACGCAAATCGGCAGCTTCAACGTACACATTTATTTTTTTTGGCATTGTTATTTTTAAATAAAAAAAAAATGTTTGTTCACGACAATCTGGAAACTCTGACTGCAGATTCGCGTTAAAGAAAAAATTCCTTGAAAATCAGTAGCGTAGTGTCTCGCCCACAACTGTTCTTTTGTGTGCCTGTATGATTCCATCGATCACAGAAAAATTCCCCTACATATGTATGTTCTTCTTTACCAAAAATATGTTACTTTGAAAAATATAACACGAAAATCGATCCAACACTTTCGAAGTTTACCTCGTACAAGGAACATTTAATTCGAATTTGGAATTTACAGTAGCATGGTTTCAAAAAATCCGATATCAACGTGTTACGGTTATCTACCATATAAAAATTAATTGTGGTTATTCGTTATATGGAAGCAAATGCGACAAAAAAAATTCTAAAAAATCAACGGTAATTTTTAGCCACTTGAAACTTGCACATTATTAGACTAAAATTGAATGGGCTATAAAACTGCGTACTCAAAAAAATTCTAACACTTCTGAAAAAAAAAGTTTGAAATTTAGGTTAAAATTTGTTGAATTTTTTTGTAGTCCCTCACAAAGTTTTAAACTTGCGTTTATATGGGTTTTGTTAGAGAATGAACTTAATTTTAATTGAAAATTGCTAAAAATAAATAAATATTGCATTGGCCAATACTTTAAGACGGAGCCAAGGAACTCGCGGTAAACTACGAAAAACGACGAGCTGGGCGGGTTCAGGACCTAAAAACTGAATGTAGGGATGGGCGGGAACAAGGTCAAATATTTATTGCCGCGCTCATCTCTAATCGCAGTTATCATTAATTGACTTTGTTACTTTAATTAATTTAAACCGAGTTTTTTTTTATTTCTTTTCTAAGCAAAATTTAATAAAAATACATTAGCCATAAAAAATTGGAAGAAGAATAACAAACAACATCAGTCACACAAAAAAAAGTTTAACACCGACACAACACCAAGAAAAACAACGACAAAGTAATGTTAGGCAGCAAACCCCCAAAAAAAGACGTTGAACTCTTTGTGCGAGCGAGCACTTCTTTTTTTCACCAATTTTTGCACGATACACCACCAAGCAACTTTCATAAAAAGAATTTCGAAAAACCAACTGATGAAAATAAAATAATTTTAATAAATTGCAGACTCGTAAATTTTACAAAAGATTTTGTATTGCGGCAACACGTCACACACTACAAATACGGCGGCTATACGTGCGTGCCTGCGTGCGTACGACGACTTGCTGCGGTTTAACCACCCCACGACCACTCTCGCTCGGCGACTAAATGGCTAAAAGACAAGTGGCAATAGTGGAGCCACCAAAACCACAAAACACCGCAAAATTAGAGACGAAACTAAGAGCCCAGAGCGACTACAAGTACAAATACAAAAACAAATATTTCATGAGCATCTCAAAAATAAAAGCGCGCGGTGCGAGCGTTATTAAAGAGTCTCCCCCCCCCACCGCTGTGTTAGTGTACCCTGCAGTTTTGGTGCCCGAAATAGTTAAATCTATTTTATCTGGCTGAGAGCGCAAGTGAATCGAGCGTAACTGGGTGGCAGGCAGGCTGTGAGCAGCGTTGCCATTTTAGCCGTTTTCCGGCTAGATTTAGCCGGTTTTGATAGCAACTAGCCGGAGAAAATTCGATCTAGCCGGCAGCCGATTTGTTAGCCGGTTTGTAAAAAAAAGTTAGCCGTTTTTAGCCGATTTTACTATTTGCTTATTTTCAGGTGCAATAAGTAAACAAGTTGTTCGAAAGCAATAATGCAGACCCAATGAAGATTTTTAATGAACTAAATGTTTTACTTTCGCATCTATGCTCCCTAGTGGTTATTAGCGCGGACACATTTGATCCTATATGCTCCCCGTTGGAACCATACCTTGCTCCATTTCCTCAGTTTTATCACAGTTTTGAAGAGTATTTAAAAACAAAAGTAAGCACAAACGCTTTTGACGACGAAGCCGATAAAATAATTCGAGAAAATGGTCGCTATTTTATTATCACTAGGAATTACGCCAACGCCTCCCTACAAATATTGCCACACTAAAAAAATTGACTTTTTTTTCGGTTGGAAATGCATTAAGAGTAATTAAACCAAAAGTATTTGTTCAACTACAGCAACAAAAACGCAAATATAATGCCGACGAAATAACATCCATAGAGATGCAATGGCTACGGTTAACGTTACATACCTGGAGTAATTTAGACTCAACTGTAAAATTTTGGGCCGAAGTTTATCAATTTCGAAATGCCCTAGGAGAAAACCCTTTTGCTGACCTTTGCAACCTACTTTTTAGTTTTCTTGTTTTGCCTATAAGTAATGCAGAAGTAGAGCGAATATTTAGTTCAATGAATATAATAAAAACTAAGCAAAGAAATCCAATGTGCGTTAAAAAGTTAAACGCTATTTTATATATAAGATACGGTTTAAAACGTGAAGAAAAATGCTGCCATAATTTTACTGTAGATGACGATCTCTTAAAATTAATGAATTCAGGTGATATATACAATAGTGATTCATTTGATGATGAGGAATATACACTCGATATAAATTAATGGTGTTAACTAGTCTTTCGTTTCTTGCGATTTATTTAAATAAAGCATGTGAATTTTCACTAAAACATTTTAGCCGTTTTTTGCCAGAGTCTATGTGAAATTTCACTAAAACATTTTAGCCGTTTTTAGCCGCTTTTTTTGCCAATCTAGCCGGTCGGCCAAAAAAGTTCTGGCAACACTGGCTGTGAGTTGCGTTGGCCGTTGCTGCTGTTGTTGCTGTTGTTGCCGCCGCCGCCGCCGCCGCAAGCGTTGGCAAGTGGAGTAGCCGACCAAGCTATTGCGGTAATTTTTTAATGGCTTTTTAAGCAGTGAAAAATAAAAAATTGAACAAAATTTACTACGTTTTGTGCGCCAGTTTTACAATTTTTTTTTAACACTTATTTAATTTTGCATTATTGTTTTTTTTTGCGGTGTGGGAAATCTTGGTTAATAAACTTTTTATGAATGAGCCAGAAAGTATGAGGTGATTGCGTGGCAAAAAAAAAAATATTGTTGATAATTACGTTAATGACTGTGGTTAAGTCAAGTTGGCGGTAAATAGCATACTTCGCTGAATTGTTGTTGTACAATAGAGAGGTGTTTAATTGAAGAAAATGTATGTACATATACATACACACATATAGTACTCTATAAATACATATTTATACATACGAATATACGTTTTTCAAAACTCTAATCGTCTAATGCGAAATTTAATCATTGAAATTTTTCGAACTTGACCTTGAGTTAAAACAAATGACCGCATGGTGGCCACTTACGTACATACATATGTATGTACTTATGTATGTATGTACATATGTATATCCATTGTAAAACGTAACGGCATAAAAAATAATAATTAAGTGTTAATAAGACAGCATAGATTTCGCAGTGAAAAGTCATCTAAAATTGTCAAAAAATATTACTAATTAAAAGACTATAATTTCGTGGTCACTTGTAGAAATTTGTCTGGAACTTTCAGCACATTTTGGGACTTTTCCTGGATTTTTCACGACTTTTTTGGCTTCTTTCGGACGTGATTTTTCTCATTTTCCAAGATTTCCTTGCGCTTTTAGAAATTGGGAATTTTTTGGCCTTTTCTGCATGCTTTCGTGATTTTTGTGTTACACATTTTTCAGGTTTTTTTTTTCAAATTATTTAAGATTTTCCCTCTATTTGTCAATTTTGCTTATCAGCAATTTTACTTTAAAGGTGTCAATATCTAGTTTTATCCAAAATCTATCAGGTAGCTAACAACCCGTAAATACCTAAAAGAAACTGAGCAAGTTTTCCAATATTACGACAACAATATGAACATTGAACAGAAACTTGATAAATTCTTAGCCCTACTTAGTAAAATTGTAAATTTTTTTTCGATTTTTTTTTTTATCACAAAAGAAAAAAAAATCTTTTTTTTCAAAATCAACCGCTATTAAAAAAAAATACATATTATACATTAATAGACTAGCCCAATAAAGCTTACGTATACATACAGATTTATTCGCAATATACATTTTTGTTTTTAATTTATTATTTTTTTGTTTTTATATTCATTTTTCAACCATTTTTTTTTTGTTATCGCTAACTACATATATCATTCCATGAGTACCCTTTTTAGAAAAAATTTAAGTATGCAGTTTTGTAGCACATTTTCCTTTATAAAAAGTTTGCTCGACAAAATTTTCATATAATAATAAGATGTCTAGCACCGACAAAAAAAAAACCAAAATGTCAAAAATCAACGGTATTTTACAGCCACTTGAAGCTTGCTTTTTATTATAGGGTCAGAATTCTTCAAATCAGTACAAAAAAAAATAAATTCAAAATCAGTTTTTGCTTTTAAATAAATAACAATAAGTGACCTAAGGGCTAGGGTTCAGAGATGGTATTTTAAGAGATCGTAGTAGAAAGTTCAAGCCTTAGTTTGAGCCTAAGTGGAAGGCTCTATCACCTTTTGTTTAATTGCGGTGGGTACTCAAACTGTTGTTCTATAAATGACTATAAGTGACCATTAAGTCAAGGTGCAGGGATGTTACTTTCAGGGATATTAGTCGAGACTTCTAGCTTTAATTTAAGCCTAATATCGCCTTTGGTTTCTTTGCTAGAATTTCTAAAATATTGCAATTTTTTTACAATTTGACCTCGTTTTTCTCAAAATCTTGAGCTGATGGAAACTCTATACTCACGGATTCATAATCAGCACAGAAAAGACAATCAAATCAGCTTTAACATTTTGAGCAACAAAATGTTTTCCTATTTTTGTTCCCTTGTGTACTAAATTTCAATACAAGGTAGCCAGTGGAAGCAGTTATTACTTTTTTACAGTTATATGGTAATAGTCGCCATCTTCTTCTCTTCGGAATTCAGTTTACAAGGTTTCACTGTATCTACCGTATTTTTTTGAATATCTGCTAGGCGGGGCCATTGTTAAAAACTAATTGTCCTTTAAAAGGATATATGTATTAAAAAACAACTAAAAAAAAATATATTTTCTTAAAAATTTTACATAAGTATACTAAAATATAGTAGTATTTTGGTATTTTTTGTTCAATTTATTTATATCGTCGATCAACAATGAATTTTTGAAAAAAAAAAAATGATCTAAAAATTTTTTTGCGAATAACTTTTGCTCGTCTTACTCTTAATCTTCTCTACATCTACTATGAATACCCTTACGCGTGAGTACACTGGGCAGGGTTCTTAATTCTTTTTAAACACTCTCACAAGTCCATGAAAAGCACTACGCGTGTTCCACTTAAGACAATAATTTGTATTGACACATTGACAAACACATACCGCCGCTGCCGCTGGACTTTTGTTGCCGCCTTAAATCCCTTTTGATGAAGAAACAAAGATGCCACCGCAGCCACACTTAGCAAATAAGTACAAATGCATAAATAACTTACGATTAACGTCAAACATAAAAATGTCTGAGGATATTATACATTTTTTGCTTAATTAACAAAATCATAAAGGGCTTTTAGTTTTAAGTTTACAACAAATGTGTTAAAGAAGAAGACAACACTAGCACCGGCAACAAAAATATAAAATAAACGCACACAAAACACAGCAGGGCAAATGAGGAATCTCGACTAACAGCAAATATACAATTTGGTTAAAAATAACGCATTTTAAATGAAAATGAAAAAATAGGCAAGCGGCTAAAGGAAGAAAATTGTAGAATAAATGATGTAAAAAAAAAACCCCAAATGTTGTAGCTAATTTTGAACACTTTGCTCACTTGACGCAAGGAAATAAGAGGAAAATGTTTAGACGTGAAAAAGAAATGCACGCTTACTAGTAAGTAAAATAAACGAAATAAAGGAAAATTAAAAAGATTCTCAAATTAAGAAATTCAAATTTTTTATTTTTTTTTTGTTAGGTTCACAAACGCTACCAAGTGTTTAGCGTCATGCATTGAGTGGGCACGAATATGATGAGACGTTACTTATGAGGCGATACAACGCATCACTGCATTGGTCGCACCCAGACGCGGGTAGAAGGCCACTCAAACCAATTTGGGTGGACACTCAGTGTTTGGCATATCATTTGTTTGGTGGTGGCGGCGGGTGTTGCTTGCGCTGTAGCTGTGGAGCTGAGTTTGGTGTTAATGCTTAAGCAATTTCAAGTGCTGTTGTGTCTTGTCTCCTCTTCACACTCGATTCTATAGTCGCAGCGGGAGTCGTTGATGAATGCGTTTTGTTGCTCGTAAATTCCTGTAACGGTAAGCGACAACAGCATGTCGACCATAAAACAGCTTGTAGCCGTTAGCAACTTGGCACTTCGCTTGAGGGGCGGGGAAAGGAAATTGGACGAAAAATGTCTACGACTGCAAAATTATGTTTTATAGGTCAAAAATGTCATCACAGCTCATCAAAAATAGTGTAAAGACTATGGAAGTGTCGTTCGTTCGTTTGTTGGCTGCTGTGCCGCCGCCTATTGCGGTCAATATGGGCGATAAAAATTGCGGAAGAACGAAAAATGTCATGTGCTGACGCTATCGTGCTAGGGTAGCTATTTAGGTAAAATTTTATGAAAAATTTTATGACTTAACAACAATTCGAACAAATTAAGAAAACTTTGTGCCAATTACGCCGTATGCATTGGCTGAGAAAACGAAATCCATTTTTTTTTCGTAATTTTTGAGTGATTACCCATTTTGAATACGTTGTATGGTAGCCCTCGTACTGAACGTCAATCATTGCAAATATCGGCCAGCCACTTGCGTGAAATACTTATCAACCACGTAGGCGTGCAGCAATTAACAGTCAGGCGACACTTTGGATGTGAAGACGATCGATGCAAATAGGTCATTGGGTATTTTCAGCGTGCCAGTGAGCAACCAAATGCTATTTTCGCACACAAGTGATGCTAAATACGAGGATGGCACTTAAATGGCGAATTATAAATTTAAAAAGAATTTTTATTTTTTTTTGTTTTTAATATATGTAGCTCCATTTTTGAATCAAAATCTAGTTCAGCAATTGCCAGAGAGAGCTTTTACTCTGTGCATGTCCATATAAAAGCTGAAGAAAGCTCTACTCGCAGAAGGCGCTTCTTATCATCGATTTAGTAAGAATTTAGATCACTGTTGGACAGAGAAAGCTTTAGAAAGCTAAAAAAGCTTGGAAGGCACACCGCAATAGAAGCTTTTGAAAGCTTTCTATAGAATAAAAGTAATATGTAAGTTATTCATAACATACAGTCACTCACAGAAGTATTCGTAATTTAGTTTTTTAATTATAAAAAAAAAATATTCAAAATTCTTTCCATCATAAATCTGTTTTCGTTAATTTTCGTTTAAAATATAGCTCATTCTATAACAAAAACCATATAAATCATTCTTGCAAGCTTTGTACAAAATTCATAATGAATCAAACTTAAAAAAAAATGTTCATCAAAATTTCATACTTTTTATTCAGAATTTTTATAAAAATTCGGTATGCAGTTTTGTACCCCTTTCAATTTTGGTATAATAAAGTGCAAGTTTCAGGTACCTAAAAAATACTGCTGATTTTTTAGATTTTTTTTTTGTCCAAGGTGCTGCGCATTTTCTTCCATTTAAAAATAGATTTTGTTCATGCCTTATAACTACAAATGCGTAACACCCTCGACAAAAAAATCTAAAAAATCAGCGGTAATTTTTAGCTACTTGAAAAATGCACGTTATTATACTAAAACGGGCTACAGAACTGCATACCGAAAAATGTTCTGTCGTTTTGCAGTTTAGGTCATTTCTTTTCCACGTTAAGCCTGCTAAGGAAAAGACCCAAAGAGTTGTGTAAAGGTAGGCTTAACCAGGCAGAGTCCACGGGCGCAGCGTTGGAAGTAGTTTTCATCCTGCCGATGATACCCAAACAGGTCAGCCTTTGGTGTTTGTTAAGCTTGAATTGCTTGGATTTTACCACCGTTTTAGCTTTAGTTTTGTGGATGCTTAAAATCTAACGACATGTTGTTTTATCTCCCCTTTGGCTCCGCATACAGTATCTTCTATGTCACATGTTGATTATCTTTAGAAAAAGAGAGAATAGGCTTATAAGCCTATATGACCTTGACCAGTCTACAGCAGCATTAATCAATTCAAAGTCACGCGAGCCAAGATTTTTTTCGAGATGTCAAAATAATCTTATTTCAATATATAACAAGCAGAGCAAGCAAAGAGCCCTCCCAGCGAACTTATTTTATTTTTTAACTTTATTTATTTTCTATTTTATTTATTTGTTATTTTATTTATTTTTTATTTTATTTATTTTTTATTTAATTTATTTTTTATTTTATTTCTTTTTATTCTATTTTTTTTATTTTATTTATTTTTTATGTTATTTATTTATTTTATATTATTTTTAATTCGAACTTTAGGTTCCATTCTTTAAAAATTATTATTTTTTATTTAACTTAATTTTTTTCTGCCCTTTTTCATTATTATTTTTTTTAGTTTAAGTTTTTTTTTAAGTTTTCGATTTTATAGTTTGAAAAAGAATAATATATATTTTTTAGTTTATTTAATATTTAGGATTTTTTTAATTTTATAATTTTTATACTGTTATTTTAAAAAGGAAAATATTTTTTAATTTAATTTAATTTTTAGGAACTTCATGTATTTTCAATTCCATTTTTTCATGTTTAATTTTATTTTTTAATTTAATTTAACTTTTATAATTACATGTTGTTTTTTTTTAATTACATTTTTTCTTTTTATTGTCGTTTAAGTTTCTTTCTTCAAAGTTTTGTATTTTATTGTTTAAAAAGAAATATATATATTTTAATATCATTTAATATTAAGGAATTAATCAATTTATTGTTGAGTTTTTAGATTATTTTGAAAAATTTTTTTTTTAATTTCAAAAAAATTTTAGGAACTTTATTATATTTTTT
>NW_023461587.1:0-24733 GCF_013731165.1 Rhagoletis pomonella
GTTCAAAATTAAGGGCTAACTATAATATGAATAAGCTGCCGTAACTGACTGTCAGAAAATGAACGAAAAGTTTGTCAAATAAGAAACGCAGTATAGACTTTTAGGTGGCTACATTTTACTTACATGAGTTCAATTTTGCCAGATTTATCTAGATATAACAACATCAAACAAAGGCAAAGAACAAGAAGCAGAGACGCAAAGTGAAGCAAGAATGTGGAGTGTAAACAGATTGATTCGCCGTTCGTAATTGAGAGAGCGAACCAAGTGATTCGGTTGGCGTGGAAAACCGTTTAAGGTAAAAATATAGGCTGCGTTTCTTTATACATTCCGGATAATCCCATTTCACAGCCGGAATAAACAGAATGCTTTTGAGATATACGTCAACATATCATCAGGAACGTTCTTAAGAATAAATAAACAAAAAAGTCTATTCCAAACGTTCAGAATGAATAAAGAAATTCAGCCATAATGATGGAATGAAAAAAATTATCGATAACATTTTAAATACTTAGCAGCAAATGCAGTTGTGCTTAAAGGCGCGTTTACATACAACTTTGGCGTTGCGTTGGCGTCGGTTCGACAGCTGTCTATGAATAAATGCATTAAATGAAAGTCTCCACATAACCAAAGTTAGGCAACGCCAACGCCAACACAACGCAGAAAGATGGCCAACTCTCGACTTTTCGCGCGCGTCGTTCATCAGCTGTTCCAAATAATCAAAATTATGTTATTTAACTTTCATTTTTAATCAAATTATTGCCCGCATTTGATTTGATATAGTTTTTAACGCAATTATTGATATCAAATTTTGATTTATCTGCCGCTAGTATGTTAAGTTAGTGTCCAAAGTACTCTCTGCTAAGCGTTCATGGTAGCAAGCAAGGGCGTTACTCGCGCATCTGTCAAAGCGACGCCAGCGCTAACGCAACGCCAAAGTTGTATGTGGACGGGCCTTAAGAGCGAAAAACACCACACAAGCGTCTTGAAAAACCAAGCGAAATATCCATTTGCTTAAAGCTATGTATGTTGTGTGGGGGTGTTTGAAGGTTTGACAAGCCGTTTGAGGGAAATGTGAACAAAAATAAAATATTTTTGATTTTCTGGCCGCCATGTTGACGCTTGATCAAACCGCTTACGCTGTGTATGATAAAATCGCCTAATCAGCAACGGAATTTTTACAAAATGAGGACGCAAGAGAGAAAAATCGAAGAAGACCAAACCCTTTTACATTGTGACCCGAAAGAAATCTAAAATTCTTTGCTTGAACGAGTCACGCTTGTATGGTGTACGGCGAAATAGGAAAAGTAGGTTTGACAAGCCACTTGTGTGGTGTATTTAGCTCTTCATAAAGCTTCGGAAGCTTTTTGGTCAGAAATTTGCAAAGCCATTTATTAAGTAAGATACCACGTTTATACGCACGTATTATTTGCAAATAACAATTTGCAAAATGGTAACATTTGCCGTATAAACGCTGAGCTAATTTTTTATTTGGAAATAACTAAATCACGCAAATAAGTATTGATTAGTGGTACTATTTATTTTCTTTTTCGATGGTCATCTTATTGACCCGTAGTCATAGTCAAAATAAAGTCGACTTTAAAGTTAGTTGCAGCTTTTTTGACAGATATCCCATTGAAAATTATGCCAAAAAGCTGCAACTAACTTTAAAGTCGACTTTATTTTGACTATGACTACGGGCCATTGCCTCTTTATAATCAAGACGTTGCCATTTTTAACGTTATTTTCTTTTTCGATGGTCATTTATTGCCTTTTTATAATCAGGCAATATTAAAAAATAATTTTTCACCATCGAATAAACAGTGAGTTAAGTATTTGAAAATTATTTTTATTTGCAAATAGCTTACGTAAAACGTAGTATCTGTTAAGTAAAACATGATCATGATGCAATAATACAAGGTGGTATCAATTGTGACAGCTCGATTTGACACTGCCTTAGCTCAGTAGAACGAGAAGAAAAACGGGAAGAAATTAAGCCCCATTTAGGGGAAAAATATAAAATTTCACATTTTTCCTAAACCAAATTTGCTTTTTTATAGTATACTCGTAATGAAATGGGCATAAATGCAGTTGGGCGCCAAATCTCAAATTAAAAAAAAATATTGGAATCGATAGAGATGATTGAGGTGAGTATAATGGTATACTTCTTTTTTTGGGCAATCAACAACAACAAGAATTATCAAAGGTTAAAGTTCAAAATAAGCAATTTTTGAAATCCAAATTTCTCAAAAACGAATGAATGGATTTTTAATCAATTAATTCAATTTTTGTAAGAACTATACAACATATATATAAAGTACGTATACCAAATTAAAGGGAATCAAATTTCCTATTAAACGAGATCAAAATTTTCAAGATCCACCCATCCTTTTTAAGAAATATTGATTTCAAAAATTGCTTATTTTGAATTTTAATCTTTGATAATTTTTGTTGTTGTTGTTTGCCCAAAAAAAGAAGTATACCGTTATACTCAGCTCAATCATCTCTATCGATTGCAATATTTATTTTTTTTTTTGAGATTTGGAGCCCAACTGCATTTGTTCCATGAAATGAAATAAAATAAGATAAAATACCTTTTTAAGAAAAAAAATGTGTATACTGAGAAAAAAAAAATATTCAACTATATTATTAGGCAAAGAATTGTTAAAGAAGTAACACTGTCTCACCTAAGGCAGTCCATATGGCGGAATTAGAGCAAGAAGTTGCCAACTGATAACACCTGTATTAGTTGCGTTCCCTAACTCGCAAGAAGTTGCAAGAATTTACAGGAATTGACCAGAAAGCGTTCCGTACTCGGATCTCTGGCTTCTTTTGCCTTTTGACAGTTTTACAGGTTTTAACCAGAAAAGTTGGGGAACGCAACTATTATTGCATCATGAAACATGATTGCATTTGTTATCTGCAATATATCGGGAGAAAATTCCTCAAAAAATACTCAAGCGCGCCAGAAATTCCTCACGTTGTGAGGAATTATCAATGGCAACACTGAAACAAACCAAAAGTGTACGATAGATTTGTCTCCCTCACCTTGGCTTGACATTTGCGCGTAGCGTCTGTCAAAAATCTCATCGATAGCATTCAGCTTGTACTCGGAGAAATTTACATATTTTTTCTTAAATCTAGACTTTAATTGGTTATAATTCACCAACTTATTCACAAGTAAATTGTACAAGCTCAAAAGAATATTTTTATTAACACCAATCGATTGAGATTGTAGTTTAAAATGGGATCCGAAGGTAAGTCTTCTGGCAGATTTTTTTTTTGTATGCGAGCAACGTGTGCAATCAACCGAAAATGTATGTATCAATTTTGCAGACCGCGATAGGCGCCGCCATAGGTCACGTTCAAGAGACCGCGAACGGGGAGAACGCGATCGCGATTTCCGTCGTTCGCGTTCACGAGATCGCAAACGTGAAGGTCCAGCAGCTGTGCGCGACCGGCACACACGTTCTCGACGAAGGAAGCCATCGTTATACTGGGACGTGCCGCCACCAGGCTTCGAGCACATTACCCCGATGCAGTACAAAGCCATGCAAGCTGCTGGTCAGATACCGGCGAATGCCGTACCAGAAATTCCACAGGCTGCTGTACCGGTTGTTGGCTCTACTATAACGCGACAAGCGCGTCGTCTTTACGTTGGAAATATACCATTCGGTGTCACAGAAGAAGAAATGATGGAGTTTTTCAATCAGCAAATGCATTTAACTGGTCTAGCCCAAGCGGCTGGAAGTCCCGTGCTGGCGTGTCAAATCAATTTGGATAAAAATTTCGCTTTCTTAGAGTTCCGTTCGACAGATGAAACCACACAGGCCATGGCATTCGATGGCATCAACTTTAAAGGACAAAGCTTGAAAATAAGACGCCCGCATGATTACCAACCCATGCCAGGTGTGGCTGATTCTCAACCTGTATCGGCGCCAGTTGGTAAGTTGACGTAATGAAATAAAAAATTCTAATAATAATTTTGTGTTACTGCGCTTTTACAGCCAATGGTGTGATTTCAACTGTTGTGCCAGACTCGCCGCACAAAATATTCATTGGTGGTTTGCCAAATTACTTGAATGAAGAACAGGTAAGTTGGAAGATAGCTGAATTTCGTTGTAATTTCCAGAATAATGTAATTGTAAAGTTTTTTTGCCACAGTTTGTTAAGGCACAATGATGAGGGATTGCGGATACGGGATTACTTGAAGAATTCCTAAGAAAGAAATATTCCAAATTGTATTTAATTTTTCCCTTGTAGCATTATAGCGCATCCAGAATGTCAATGCAGTTACAGTCAAGCAGCGCTTACTAGATATTATTTGAACTCGTTTTTGCAGCTTAAATTTCAGCGCAGATTTTCCACTTCGGTTTTAAATTTTCAGCTCCAAATTTAAATTTTCAGCTCTTTTTTACAGCTTCATTTTCAGCTCCAGTCTCAGCGACGCAATTAAAGTACTCTTCACTTTCAGCTAGAGAATTACTTAAAAATTATAGGATTACTTTACCACATTTATATTACGTACCTAGATTTGTTGTCAAAACTTGTATTAATTGTGTTTTTGATTGTTTGGTTATTGTAGCTTAGGTTGCATCCTACACCACAGCAACAAGCACTCGTACTCGTTCGTATTCGCTTTTGTTTCAGTTGCATCGACCCATGCCCACTGCACCTACCTGTAAAACACACATCTGTCATTGCGTGTGCATTAAATTGCGAGTACAATATGCGGTGTGAGAAACTAAGTCAGTGCGTGTCGATGCAGTCAAATTGCAATGTATGCAAGTGTCGATGTAAAAGGCAAGTTTATTAAAATTGACAACAAATTCCATTTGCAAAACTCTACAGGAACTTTTCAGAATTACCTACTAAGCAAAATCAACCAAACAATGTCGACAATTTCGTTTAGCCATTCCCAATATTATTTTGTTCTAGGTGGTGGAAGGATATGCGTTCCCGTTAAAGGGTGACACACTATACTCGCTGTGGAATAGCAATAGATCTTTTATGACAACTTAAAATATCCAAAGTTCAAAGTTGAAAAAAGTTTTTTTTTTCCTTTGAAAGCCCTCTGTATTTTGCACTTTAGAATAACCATGCTTTTCAAAATTTCAACAGGTTAAAGAGTTGCTACTCTCATTTGGACAATTACGGGCTTTCAATTTGGTTAAGGATGCTGCCACTGGTTTGAGTAAAGGTTACGCATTCTCCGAATATGTTGACCACAGCATAACTGATCAGGTATAATCGTAAAATTTTTACAACAAAACTATTGTCTAATTCAGATTTGTTTTAAATCGGTAGGCTATTGCGGGTCTAAACGGCATGCAGCTGGGCGACAAGAAACTGATAGTTCAGCGCGCCAGTGTAGGTGCTAAGAATGCACAAAATAGTTCCACCACCGCTGCGCCGGTCATGATACAAGTGCCTGGCATGTCCATGGTCGGAACGTCTGGTCCACCCACCGAAGTTCTTTGCTTATTGAATATGGTTACGCCCGATGAGTTGCGCGACGAAGAAGAATATGAAGATATTTTGGAAGATATCAAAGAGGAATGTAATAAGTATGGTGTTGTGCGCAGTGTTGAGATACCCCGACCCATCGAAGGCGTGGATGTGCCTGGTTGCGGTAAAGTATTCGTTGAATTCAATTCAGTTATGGATTGTCAGAAGGCACAACAGGCGCTGACTGGACGTAAATTCAGTGATCGTGTTGTGGTTACTTCTTACTTTGATCCAGACAAATATCATCGACGTGAATTTTAAAAGGACAAACGTTAAATTATTTACGCAACTCATAAGCCGAAATTAATGTCATTAAAGTAAACAAATTCTTAAATATGTATCCCATATTAATGTGAGTGTGTATCCAAATCTTGTTTACCATAAATGAGTAGAGCATCACCTGCCATAAAAATATGTAAAGACTTCAATCTCTGGATTTGGATATACTGACGGTTTGGTTACTGATACGATCCATTTTTAATTACGTTCATATAAAGGTTAATTCTAAACATTTTAAAATAAATACAAATACTTAAATTGTGCATAGTCTTACGTCATGGCGTCGATATTTGCGACGACTCTGCGTATCATTTGTATTAATATTCAAAATGACGAAATTTAATATTTAATAAAGGCGCGACGTACACCCTACATCTGTTGTTTAATTACACATAAGAAGCCTTTCATGGATTTAGATGAAAGTTGAAGAGATCGAAGGTCTAGGTGACATGAATATACGTGCAGCATATTTTGCCGATATGCCGTAGGGTTGCTTATTTATACCGGACTTAAATTTTAAGAAAACGTCATACATTCCTTTAAAGTGCTGTATCTTGCAAACCTTTTAACGAAACTTAATGAAAAAAATGTTTTTTTTCCGCATTATTATGGGTTTGAATTATACATTTCTTACATTAATGTGCAACGTTGCAAGTTCACATGGGAAATCTGCTTGCGACAGGATTGGCGGAAATTTTAAGCGACTAGCAGCTGGAACAAGTCTTCAACCCCTGACGTTACAACAAATGGGGTAAGAATAATTTAGAGAAAAACATTGAAAATTTTGTACACCCAAGCTCGATAGGCATTTTATTTTGTTAAACTATACGGTAAAATCAACTTTTTCTGGGCATTGGACCAAACCAATTTTTTTTCAAACTTATATTACAGGTCCCTTAAACACTTAAAAATCAGTTCAACATTTTTTGAAATACATATAACTTTTTTAATTTTTCGAAGATCTGACCCCTGACCCCTTATAGCACCTGTAATATAACGGGCATATGCAGCAGTTTTACTTTTTTAGTCGTTTACATACAGTAATTAAAAATATTTTTTTACCAAAGGTCCAATTCCGAACTTCGAAGGCCCATATCTCGATTTTGGAGGCTAACTTCGAAAAAACGGAGACATTATTTTTATAATTATGACTCAATCTCTTAAAAAAGTTGGTTTGGTCCAATACCCAGCCAAGTGTTTATAAATGCACAGTGTGCTTTTTGAACACTACTTGCGAATTAATCGTGGCGCTTTCGACAAAAGCAACATTTTCATATGAAGAAAAATGGTTTTGAAGGCTAATGTAATTGCCTTTTACGGAAAAATATTGCCATTGAGCCAGTGGCGGACCCACGGGGGGTGTTTTAATACATAGACGCCATATTATACATAAATATTCGCCATATTAAAACACACCCCGTGCGTCCGCCACTGACTGACACGTAGTTTAACACCCAAAAAACCCCCCCGCTGGATCAGCCACTGACGACCGGATTCATAAAAAAAATTTTGTGTATTTTTTATTAAAATAATATTATAGATTTTGAGACGAGCAACACGATTCCCTGTTCAAAATTCGGAAAAAAAATTTGAACACTTTTATTTAAAAAATTCATTATTTATTGGATTTTTTTTATTTACATGCATCTGTACATCCTTCACACAATTTTTTATCCCCCGAACAACGAGTGCGTTTTAGTGCTATTCAAGACCTTTCATTTGAGCCAAGGCCCTTTGAGATCCAAATTATAACGATTATGAAATTAAACTTCGAAATTTCATTCGACATTTCACCCAAATTTTTTCTAATTTCGGAGTAAAAACGGTTGGAGCAGTTTCAAAGTTTGGTTTAAAATTGTTACAACTTGGCTCTCAGAGGGCCTGGAGACTTCAAACTTTGCTGAAATTAATGGTCTTGAATTGCACTAAAACTTGTTATTCGAGGGATATAAAATTGTGTGAAGGATGCACAGCTGAATGCAAATAAGAAAAATGCAATAAATAATACCTTTTTTAAATGGAGGTGTATTTCGAATTCGGCCCTGATTTAAGGCCTAGAGAGAGGATTTGGAAGATGGGGATATGGCTTCAGTCCAATTGGACACTCTAGAAAGCCGCAATTCGCAATTTCATCGGCCAGTTTATTGCCTTGAGCACCACTGTGTCCTGGCACCCACAAAAGTTTAACCTCATTCCACCTTGCAACGGAGTTCAGCCACAACTTACATTCAGTGACGATTTTGTAAGAGGTGCGCGCGATTTCCAAGGCCTTTAGGGCAGTTTGGTTACCATTGCAGGCCCTGGTTGAATTAAATAAATCACATGAAAGGCATTCGCCCTGTCTGATACCCCGTTCGGTAGCAAACGGCTCGGAGAAAATTTTATAAAATCTGACGGAGCTGGTGGTATTGCTCAACGTTATTTTACACAGGCGTATCAGTTTCGAGTTGATGCCAAATACAGACATCGCGGCGTATAGGCAACTCCTTTAAGTGCTATCGAATGCGCCTTTGAAGTCGATAAATAGGTGGCGAATGTCGATCCTTTTACACGGGTCTTTTCCAAGATTTAGCATCTTGGTCAATGGTGGATTTGCCAGGCCTAAAGCCACACTGATAAGGCCCAGGTTGTAGCAATCGTATAAAAACAACATTTACCGTTGGTATGAACTCGTTGTGTCAACAATAGCTTATTTATGTATTCATATTCGTATGTATATGTATACCCTGCATACCAGGATTTTAGAGTATTCTAATGGTTTCAGAATCTTTTTATGAATTTTCTTTAAGAAGTCGTACAGAAATTTCTTTACTACATAGTTCTTGTCAACCGCTTCATATGTGTTTCTTTAAAGATTCCTAAGAAAATCGTAACAAACTTCCGATACTCTTAAAGATTTCGGGAGCATTTGTTTGCGGGGTATATATTTACGTGTATGTGTAGTATACGCGGATATGCAAACAAAGCAAAAAAGGCGATAATTTGACATAACCGTGCTGATAAGAAGAAGCATGGCTTCGATCGCTATCACCTGTAATTGATACGCCTTGGCCTTTCACACAGCACGCTCGATAAGACCTTGTTCCGAGGTAGTTTACGCGAAGGGCGGGCGCCTTTCTTGTGGATTGGGCGAAGCACACTTAAATTCCAGTCGTCGGGCATGCGTTCATCTGACCATATTCTGCATAAGAGTTAATGCATGCACCTTATCAACTCCTCGTCGTTCTTACAAGAATTCTCCCTGGTCTTAAAACCTTCCGAAAGTCGCATAACTCTCCGGTGAAATTTTCGGACCGTTTTCCTTTCGGCCAGCATTTTAAGCTCTTCGCATTCACGTATTTCGGTCTCTCTCTATTTATTGCGCTAAATACGTCTCGCTTCCCTCTTCAGTTCCTTATAGCGGTCCCACATAGCATGCGTTGCGCCCGATCGCAGCGTGACCCTGAAGGTGGCATCTTTTTTATCTGCAGCTTCCTGACATTCCTTATCGTACCAGTTGTTCTCTCGGGTTCTTTGAAATCTGACTACTTCTTCTCGGTGGCGGTACTTAATGAGCGGGAAATGTGGTTCCACTGCTTGCATATGTCGGTTGGTTGAAAAGTGCACTCTGAGAGCAGCTGTGAGAGTCGAGTAGCGGTTGCATGGGCTGTCTGTAGTGATTGCCACTTTTCGAGGTTAACCTTTCCTTACATTTTTAAGCGCACATTTTTTATTGCACAGAGGCGGTTGCGTATCTTGGCTGCAACAAGACAGTAGTGCGAGTCGATGTTTAGGCCTCGGAGTACATCTAAACCACTGGAAACGTGCCTTACGACTATCACAACATGAATGATTTGGTTTCTCGTTTTTCGATCCGCAGACAGCCCCGTAGCTTGATGGATCTTTTTATGCTTGAACCCTGTACTGCATACTATCATGCAGCGGGCCCTGGGGAAGTCGAACAGCCTCAGTCAGTTGTCGGACGTTTCGTCGTGGAGACTAAATATTCCGACAGTGGTTCCAAAGATCCTTGCCCACTCTGGAATTGAGATCGCCAAGCTCGATTTTGATATCATACCGGCGGCAGCGCTCTTATGTGCGCTCCAAGCGCTCACAAAAGAGATCCTTGAACGCCTCGTCCTTCTATTCCGTTGGGGCATGGGCGAAGATGAGCGAGATGTTCAAGAATCTCGTTTTAATGCGGATTGTGCCTAGACACTCGTCCACCGAAGTTGACGACAGTAATCGGCGACGGTGTGTCTCTCCCTCCACAAATCCAACACAGAGTTAGCGCCTCTTTACCGTCCAGCTGTAGTAGACGTCGCAAGGCCCAAAACATTGCTTGCATTGTCCTGCTCAACGCATTTCTTGGATGGCCGTGATCTCAGCTCTTGTCCTTGCGAGGACATCTGCCCGGCTGGGGCAGAGGCACCTTCCCCATGAAGGGTCCGGACGTTCCAGGTGCATGCCCTCAAACCGTAGTCCCTTAAACGTTTGCCGTGGTCGTCATCATAAAGAGGGTGGGGGTTTCATACGAGACTTTTTTCGCTTTTTCATTGGAAAGAGTTTTTACGTGGCGGACAACCCATTGCTGGGACGGGAGTGGTTTCGTAGCCGAATACACGTTTATATAGCGAGCCGCTTGCTTTAGGACAGACACCCACTTGCAGCCGCACCTACTGGTGAACAGACACTGCAAACTTCAGTGAGCCCTTAAACCGAATAAGTCGGAGTGGCCCCACCGAAGCTCCTTCTCTTTTTGCCCTGCCCCAAGGCTCCACTAAGATTGGTTACCGCATCTCGAACGTGGGTTGCTCACGTAGCCCAGTGTGGCCGAACGAGGACGCAATGGTCGGGATTGAGTATAGCCGTGAAACTATAGCTGCATACCCAGAAGAACGCCTATACCCCATTGCACTCATTACCATTACCACTAGCATTATCATTCATATTACCCTTACTACTACCGTTACCATTACCATTTTCATTACCATAACTATCATTCCTTTCATACCAAATAAAGCGCTAAATAAGCTTGCTGTTTACCCACGGCCATTGCAAATTGGCTATTGTCTTCTCTACCGTCAGCGGAAGTTGCGCATACGACCTGTTAACCCTCCATATATACAAACAAGAGTATGTGGTAATTAAATTGCAATTTGGTAGCTTGCTTGTTTATTTGAATGCATTGTGTTTGTCGCCAGCTTTTAATTGACCAAAACAAAGGCGTGAGTGTTGTCTGAAAACAAAAAAAATCAAATAATCAAAAAGGGCACAATCAAACTAACAAAGAAAAACATTTATGATGTGACGATCTCGCCAAAGATAAAACCTGCAAATGCTCATTGACTACGCACTAATTTGCACAATTTTCTCAAAACTAACAACATAGTTAATGTAATAAAGTAATTCTAATCGGTCTTTGTTGAAGTTTATGCGCCATAGAGCTACAAACGCAGATTTATCTCTGATGCACACAAATGTACATGTGTATGTATGTATGTATGTGTATGTATGTACAAATGTTTATGCGATTTCGCTCATTTGCAATATTTGCATTTGTTTGCTCCCTGTAAAGTCCAAATGGTTGCGAATTCGATTGCAGTCAGTGTTGCCACGGACAAATTTTTTTTTCCAAACCAAAACTTTCTACCAAAATCAACCAAAACCTACCAAAATTTTATTCAAGTTTTTAAGTCCAGTTTATTATAATTGTAGATAACATAACATTTAGAAAAACTTAAACACAGCTATTACAATAAAAACAAATGACCTACGTATAACAATTAATTTTACTGTCAGCCAGATTTTCAATTCAAACTCAGTTTACTAAGTTTAAACTGGCACTGAAAAAACTGGCCCCTAAGAAGTTAGGCACTTTGGAGGCGCTATGTTTAAAATTTTGAATGAAGAAGACGATCGTTCCGCAAAGTGTATCAGCCTGGTATTTATGATACGTGGGCAGTCACATAGAATATGCTCTGGGGTTTCCTCCACCAGCTGACAAAAGGCTATGGACCATGCAAGTGTATTTGGTCTCTACGCTTTGCGAGACAGTCAGCTTTCGTTGCCTTCAAACGCTTCATGTCCCTGAATGGTGCGTTCAGCGTTACGTTTTGTGAGCTTCCAAGTAGTTCAAACAAGTTTTATAGCTTTCCACAAGCCTGATGCCGTTTTAAAAGAGTCTAAGGCCTGCCTGACTATCCGAAATAATATATAATTTAACCACATTTGCCCTTCTAACCTTGTAGGGCTTGTAGATTATCCAGAAATGGCTTTAGAACCTCCAAATGACCCTGAAGATACCACATTTTCTTGGTGATCATATTGGGCAGCCATAGGACCCTCCTGCAGGCCTCTTTTTCAAACAGAATAGACAGAGAAAAAATGCTTGTAATGACATAAAGGGCATCCGTTGGTCAGGTGCTCATATCTCCTGTGATGGCCACACGGACGAGTCGGCGCAGCTTGCTCAAGGTGGCATCCGCCTTTACTTGCGTAGCTTTTGGTCATCAGGCCAGTGTCGCATATGTGACAACGGGTTTTACTACCATATTACCAGAGACCAATAGGTAAGTTTTGGTCATATTCCTCAAGTCTTACAATGAAGTCTCTGTCAGGTGGACTCCACCGGTGAAATATTCGTGTAAACAAGGTTGCTAAAATGTTTGGAGATACTTATTTTATGTTTTATATTTTATATTTTATATTTTATATTTTATTTTTTATATTTTATATTTTATCTTTTATATTTTATATTTTATATTTTATATTTTATATTTTATATTTTATATTTTACATTTTATATTTTATATTTTTCGCAAATAAGTATTATTGCCACGGAACCTACCAAAATCCAATCTAGCCTACCAACCTACCAAATGGAAAAAAAACCTACCAGTGTTGGTAGGAAAAGCTCATGTTTGGCATCTCTGTTTGCAATATTTATTATGCTGCTCTGTTGTATGTAGTAATCGTGCAATATTTGCGCAACATTATCACCACAATTGTGAGCATTTGCATTTGTACATATGTATGTGTGTACGTGTGCATAATTATTCATAAATTTTCATTTAGCCATCGGAGTTACGTTTTTCCATTAGCTTTAGTGTGCGTCACTTTTCGCTGAGTTTCGCATCAAATTTGAATTTTTAAACTTGCTTCATGCGATGTGTTTTTTTACTACCTTCCGCAACATTCTCCCACAGCTAGCTACATATTCGATTATTTCGTAGCGGATATGTTAACTCACTGAAATGCATGTTGTTTTGACGCATTCATTATTTAAATGTGAGTACTTAGATATGCATATGGGCAATTCTCAGAAACTTCGAATTTTTTTGAGAAAAATTTTTTTTATTTTTAAATCGTCCGAAATTTTTAGTATACGTTCCTTCAGCTGCTTGAAAACAAAATCCAGCGTGGTGCAACGTTTTAAAGCAATGCACCATACGTTTTTTACGCGTTTTTTTGTTTGAAGTGGTTAGTGGGCGTAATTTTAGCCCGATTTCGAAAGTTTTCAATATATATATTTTTTATGTCAAGGTCAATAATTGCACTGAGTTTGGTACAAATTGATAAATCGGTTACCGAGATACACATTCAGTGAACCAAATAAAAAAAAAAGGAACGCGACATTTTAGTAAACGTTTATTATTGTTTTTATGAAAGTATATGTAGCTGATTACTTAACAAACGCGATATAAATTCAAATTTTAGACTTTGTGCAAAAATTATGACAACTCTGCAAAGTTTGACAAACATTTTTAACGTCTTGACCAGCGGCTTTAGACAAAATTTTGATATTCAGTAAAGCAAAGTGCAAATAAATGAACGCAAACATTTTTGTTTGCCTGAATTTTTTGATGTGGCATTTTAGGGGGCGAACTGTTAAACAGCTGAAAAAGAAAACACACAAACAAAATACTTCCGTTTCTGGCTTAAATTGACGTGTTGATTAATCATTTATGATTTCTTACGGTAAGTTAAATTAAGTTAAGTCTAGACTAACTGAGCTTTAAGTCCTAGCTCGCTGGGCGTGCGTTCCTCTAACCATAATCTGCATAAAAGTTGTTGCGTGTACCTTATCAGCTTCTCGCCGCCGTTCCTTAGTAGCTCGGCTGATCTCTACTGACTACTTCTTCGGCGGCGGTACCTAATGAGCGTGAAATGTGGCTCCACTGTTCGCGTACGACAGTTTGTTGAAGTGTGCTCTCAGAGAGCAGTTTTGAGAGGCGAATGGAAGCATGTCTTCCGTCTATCACAACAGGATCGATTTGGTTTCTCGTTTTTCGAACTGGAGACAGTCGCGTAGCTTGATGGATCTTTTTTTTTTGCTGGAACCTAGTATTGCATACTACCATGTTTCGGGCCCCGGCGAAATCGATCAGCCCCAGTCCGTTATTGGACGTTTCGTTGTAGAGGAGACACCTTCTTCATTAAGGGTCCGGATATTCCAGGTGCATACATACCCTCAAATAATAGTCCTTTATACGTTTACCGTGGTCGTCATCTAAAGAAGGTGGTCTCATCCGAGGTGTGTTTGTATTTTTCATTTGGCGGGGTTTTAACGTGGCGAGACCCAAACCCAGCGCATGCGAGGTTTTACGTTAACACACCGTACCTCCAGCTTCCGCATGGCGTTCATACAGCGACTGACATGAAATATAATATATGTTCTCCATACTCATAAAACATCCAAAAGACTTGCATAATTATCGTCATAGGTTGCAAGAAATGACACAATCATAGGATGATATCGAAAGAATATGAAGTAGAACACTTATTAAGCGTTGATTCCCACAGCTTGTCAGCATCATATACATATGTACGTAAATATGTTTATGGAAATGTATTCAAGTATCTGTACACACTTACATAGATTTAAAAGTTTATTTAACATATATGTAGCGCATCGAATCCATTGATTGCATATGCAGATGCATCCAATTACAAACCAGTATTTTTGCAAGAAATTACAAAACCAGAGCAAACAGTAGCAACCAACCAAGCAAAAGAAAAAAATATAAGAAAAATAATAATAAACAAAAATAACCTTCAACGTTCAGTTTTCAAACAACATTTTCCGCTAATGAAAAACCGAAATAGCCATCAGGCAACTGGCAGCTGAGTACTGAGTGTACATAGAATATACCCAGTTGAAGCTGCAATTGAAATTCGATAACTTGCGCTGAAGGGGAGCCATAAATTGCAGATTGCTGCTGGCTGGGATGACTAAGCGGCGGAGTGAGAGAGTGAGTAAGTTGAAATGTCCACTTTGGTGCAATCCGGTCCGGTTCGACTGCCAGCTTGGCAAATAATCCAGTCACAAAGTACAAGTATGTATGAAAGCGAAGGGTGGGGGGAGAGTTTGGGGTGCAATCAACAATGGTTTATTAATAACAACAACGCACGATTGATTTCGCTTTTCAATAAGCGAAAATGAAAACAAATCTTTGCAATTGCAAGGTACATACATACATATGTATGAATGTATGTACATATGTGCATATGTGGGAATGACCATTTACATTCGCATTTATGCCATCCATTGCAGCATTGATGCGTCGCCAGGCAATATTGCCAACAACAGTGGTAGCAGCAGCAGTAGCAAGCAGCTCCAGCAAAAACTGCAATGCTATGACGATTGCAGTTGACTGATTTGGTTTGGTGGATAGTCGACTTAGCGTTGCTGTGATTAATTCAAACTGGGTTGAAGTGCAGCTAACGGAGCGTACAGCAATCATCGAACTCGCAAATTGTCGTTAAATGCTGCTGGTCATCAGCAATGCAATCGCCGATGGTTGGTCATAATAATCACACGCACATGTATGCATACATATGTACATTTATATGTATGTATGTACATATATATATATGCATGTATGCATCTACATTGCAGCATATGAATTTAAGAGTTGAAAACCGGCATTGCTACTTTGAGTGCTGCAAAAACTTGCGATATTTACGATAATCTCGAATGGAGTGTATGAAAAGGAAAAGTATTTGACTTTTGTGTACTAGCATTAACATTAATGCATTATTTGTAGCATACAAAAACATAACCTAAAAATTAGGGATGTGCGATTAATTAATTAATCGAAAAGGCTGATTAATTGAAACCTGATTAACTAATGCATCAAAGAACAATTATTTTTGATTAATCAAAGTGATTCATTTCTCAATTCATTACATTTTAGTTAATCAGAATCTAATTAATTTTATTAATCAGAAATCTGATTAATCATAATCTGATTAATAAGAAACCTGAATAATTGCTGCTATATTTTGTTTGAAATTTGTGAGTGGTAAGAAGTTCGTGAATGCAGAAGGATTCGCGAGCGGTGATAAGTTTGTGCGCGGGGAAGATTTTATGATTGGTGAAAAGTACTTGAGCGAAGAATTCGTGAGTGGTGAACAGTTCATATTTGGTAAGAGATTCGAAGGCATTGAATAAATCGAAATCGAGAATGCTGAAGAAATCGCGTATGATGAAAACTTTTTGAATAGTAGTTTATGATTAATAAAGGACTCATGAGCGTTCCTGTGTTGTTAGAAACTCGTGAGTAGAGAAGGATTCGTGGGAGCTGAACAGTTCGTGGGTAGTAATGCATTTGCGCTGAAAGTGCGCTGAAAGTTTCGCGAGTGTTGAAAAATTCTTGTGCGTGAATAAATCTTTGAAAAATCCGTGAGTAGTAAAAAGTTCGTGAGTGGTGAGAACTTTGGTAAGTGGTGAAAAATTCGTGAGTAGTGAAGAATTTGCAAACGTTGAAAAGTTTGTGCGCTGGGAAAATTTGATAAGTGCTGAAAAATTCGTGAGTGGTGAACTGTTCGTATTTGGCAAGAAATTCGTAAGCTTTGAAGAATTCGAAGGCGCTGAAAATTTCATTACTGGTGAAGAATTCGTGAGCACTGGAAACTTCGTGTGCGGGGAAAATTTCAAGAGAGTTGATGAAGTTCTTAGCACTGAGACGTTAGGGAGCGATGCACAACATCTGACTTTTATCTGCAACTTTCTCCGAACACGTTTCCTGTAATTTTGCTAGCTGGGGTATTACGCTTTACAAAAGTAAGTAGCCTTGTCTGACAGCTTCGTTTTACCTCAAATTAGGACAGAGCTAACATATTATCTCCACATTACTTTGTATGTGTCTATACAGAAACAACATTTTTTCCGAAACAATATTTTTTCGAGGCTACGTGCGTGACGAAACGTAAAAGAAATAAACATGTGGTCTGACAGGATCCTTTCCCCACCAGTTTTTACGTCCCGAACCTAGCTCAACCAACAAATGGAGTTTGTTTGAACTGCCGATTACTCGATGTTGGCTTTCGAAAAGTCATTTATGACTTGTGAATAAAGAAATATCGTTGATGGCATCCATGATACAAAAATTTAAATATTTGTATCATGGATGGCATCGTTAGAAATTACATACATATATTTTGCAATCCAATTGGTCGAAAGGTTTCGGTTATTCTGTACAAATTTGTTAACCGTTTTGTATGATTACAAAATCTGCCTTTTTGAAAATATGTACTACATATGGAAAAATTAATCCGATATTTACCTTAATATATTGGACTTCTATGGAGCCACATTGGTACTCATATCTGAATAAGCTGTTGACAATTACTAAGTTCGTTTGAGTTGAAATATTCTCACAATTTTTTTTATTGCATCAATTGTGGCCGCCGCCTTGTCCTTATGCCACATAATTAATGGCTATTTTCTCATGCTTGCAAATATACAAACTGTGCAAAATATATGTATACATACATATGTACGACTGTATGTACAACTGAAAAGCAAAAAGTCACAAAAGCATTTCATTGCTATTTAAAGAATGCTTATGAAAAGCGAAAGTAAATAAGAAAACGTCGAAACCGGTATTCGAACGCATATTTGCGGCAGTAAATATATTGTAGTTATACAGTACATACGAGTATAAGTATGAAGTACACACATTCGAGTACCTAAACAAGTGAGCGTTGTAACAAGTTGTATAGAGGCGATTGAAGTGCAACCCGGTCAGTGGTGGCAACTAGTAATATATACATACATACACACAAATTTACATATGCACATACATAAGAGGCGTCCTTATTTGTTTGGACATTTAAAAAATGGTTCTTGTCGATAGCCGTCCGGATAGTTTTTTGCTTATCGCCTGAAAGGTGTACAGTGAAAATTTGAAGTCTTGTCATCTTGCCTCGTGTTCGTTCGATATCACCATGCACTGAATGCATAAGCGCACACATGGGGTGGGTTTTGTGGTTCAAACCGCCCTAAAGCTAATAGCCTCAAATACAAATTGTATCTTAAAGCTTACAGCTCTCAAGAAAAATCACAAGAAATATTTATTATTGTTTCTGCTGCTTGAAAAAGCACTTTGCTTTTGCTGTAAATTTTCTTGAGGAAATAAATATACAAGCATTTTTTTCTTGAAAGCTGCAAACTGATTTAAGAAATTTTCATAGAGGAAGATTTATTTTCCATTCTTGTGCATAATTTTATATGTAAATATTAATTTTTCGTTTTTCTTGTGAACTCTTTAAAGGTTAACTGCGAATGAAAACATTGTCCTAAAAATACGCAATGCATACCAAATTACTATTGTTTTTTTACACTTTACAGCCTAAAAGAGTTTACCACTGCTATGCACTTAACAATAGTTCGAAAATTTAATTTGCCAACTTCGAGTTCGTTCCACCAAAATGAGCACAAGTTCAATTAATTTTTACGGCATTCGAAATATTAAAAAACACCAACAACGAGAGAACGAAAAATGACACTGAAGAGGGCACAACGCCGAAACCGGTTTGTCTCCAAACCAAATTTGACAAGGGATGTCGGAAAATCGTTCCACATTACATCAAACTCCTACCCTGTCGGAAACACCAACAACGAAAATGAGAATTAAAAAAATTTGTCAATCGCGAAAAAACACAATCTCTATCGAAAACCAGAAACCAGAAATCGAGGAAAATGAACATAAAAGTGTAAAAATTTCATGGAACTAATTAATTAATTTGTATTAAAATTCTTTTTTAAAATTTTATATTACTTTTGAAAGTTATGCGCATCTTGTGTTAAGAGAACTTTTTATTAAACAATTAATTTTTAAGCAAAAAACACAACAGACGGCAATTCTCATATAGAAATTTAAAAGTCACGTTTGCTTCTTCATGATGCAATGTTCGGATCTAAGCCGAATTACGGGACCATCTTTTCGATAACACATATAGTTATTGAAATCGGTTCACGTGGTTCAAAGTTATGCGGTAGCATACATACAAAAGAAAAAATACTCCGACGTAGTGATAACCTCCCCTTTTTTTGAAGTCGGTTAAAAATGTTTGAGTTCTTTGTTAATTTTATGCAAATAAAGTGCAATTTATGAAACTTTAAAAAGTTTATTTATTTATTACATACTGTATATAAAACTTGCATAAATATATTTTAAACAACGTATTATCTGAAGCCAATTTTCAATATTTTCTGGTGATATATCTTTGGAAGTATAAAGCCGTCCCCAAAATATATTCCTAGGTGCGCCCCTGACTGGATGCTTGTACTCACTAAGAGTATCGAAGAGAATACTGGATGATACTCAAAGTAAGCTACAAAATACTCGATTCTACTCTTGTACTCATACGCAAAATTTTAGTTCAATGACCACTTACAATATAAAAACATATAGTGGAGAAAGGCGTTTTTTTTTCTGAAATTAAAGTTTCTGGCATAGAAAACAGTCGTTCACAAGAAACTGACGGCACACAGTGGAAGAGCCCCATATAGAATATGGGGAAAAGTTGCAATTGTGCTCCGATTTTACTGTATTTTTTTGCCTGTAGTATTTTTGCTTCCGAATGCAGAAATGTGAAAAATCTCATAAATTTGCATGTCCTACTATTTTGAAACGAGGTTACTTTTAAGTAGTGAAACAGTGGACGTTAAGCAGTGAGGAAGCTCATTGTTTTCTTGTTATTGAAATTTCTTTTCCAAAACGAATTCTCGATCCTCCTCTGATTATCCAAAACTTTTGATCTCCGCTTTTATGCGTTATTTTAGACTTAACCCTAGCACAAGTGAGTGGCAGACTTGGTCAAACCGTTTCTCAAAATACACATCATCATATCTTTTTAGTTGTGGCAACACATACCTATTTTCAGTTGCATCTCCACAATTTTTGCAAACAACTTAATACTGGCACAGAACTTACTCGATAACCACCAACCACTTGTACTCGCGGATCGAAGTACACAAAATACTCAGTACTTGCTAGAGGTACTCGATTATACACAAACATTATTTAAGGAACTGATGTCGGAACGTCAGTCGTATTTTGCCTGTTTACCACCAAGCCCATTCGCATTGCTTCCATATCCAACTTGGAAAAGAGATTAAAGAAATGAAACGAAAAGGAGTCGCCCTCTCTGAAATCTCATTTGGCATCAAACGCCTTCGAGGGGACCTTCCCATTTCTGACTTAGCTGTGGGTTTTTCTCAACGTCATTTTACACAGCCCTATCAGTTTAGCGGGTATGCGAAATTCATGTATCGCGCAAAAGCATCAACCTTCCGTGCAGCCGAAAGCGGCTTTGAAATCGCCAAACAAATGGAGGGTGGGCGATTTGTTCTTAAGCTCTCCGCACTCACGCATTTCGACCTTATTTCTCATAATACAAATCTCTATCTCCACGCTCTTGCACGATCGCAGCGTGGCCTTGTAGGCAGCGTCTTTCTTCTCTGCGGCGACTTGACAGTTATTCCTGCTGGCTCGCTGGAAACCAATTATCTAATTCTTCAGGGTAAGGCATTTCGACCTCGGCCCTGCTTATAGGTTTATGCTTTTCTTATGTGATAGGTGGGGTTGGGTTAGGCGTCAGTCCTATGTGGACCCATTTAGACTCAGGATCTTTTGTAACACCGCATGAGGTTTGTATTCATCCCCGTTCCCTTATAAACCACTTGATGCTTAGTAAAAAAGTGCATAAGCAACAAATAGCCATTGCTTTGACATCATCAAAGAAATAACTGCCAAGACCTTTTCCTCTCCACTTTGGTAGACCCGGGCAGTGGCATAAAAGAAGTTGGATGGTTTCTTCCTCGTCCTCGTCTGCGGTAGTCGTTTCACCAGTCTATGCGTGTGCGGAATGTCTCAACTATCTCGTTAAGAGATCGGCGGCTTTGAGCAACTACTTTTATCGACATTTTTACCGGGGATTTAAAAGTAGTGGTTAGCAGTGCACACTACCGTTCCGCAGAGCCTGGGTTCCAGCCCAGTTTTCGTCCAACATCAAAAAATAAAATAACAAAAAAAAAAAATCATTTCTAATACCGGCGGCCCTTGGCAGGCAATGACATGCAAATCAGCTGATCGTTTGACACTTTTCATGAACTTACAGGAAAAAGAGTCCGGAATAAATCCGTTAACTTACAACAAGGAACAGTTGCTCAGTTACTCTCTCAAATGTGTTCCCATTTACAGGTTTTATGTCAATAGGAACGACTTCCTGTAAGTTCTGACTAAATCCTGTAAACCGGACTGCTATTTGAACAGAATAAGGGCCGGTTGTTCAATATCTGGTTATCACTACTTGCCGGTTAAACATCATTATCAACGTTTTCGACATAATGCATATAACATGTGATTGATAGAGCAGTCATTGTATTTAACCGGAGCCTATACTTCCGTCCGTACTGTCAACGTTTTCGACATAATGCATATAACATGTGATCGATAGATCAGTAATTGTATTTAACCGGAGCCTCTACTTCCGGTTTGTGCTAATCAGATATTGAACAACCGGCCCTAAATATGTATTACTTAAATGAAAAGGAATAACTCAAAAAAATAAAATAAAATAGCCGGTAGGTGGTGCAAGAGCCGGGATATTTGGATAACCCGTATTTATGGTTAGATTTGGTTCATATTTAGAAAGCTTGTTTTAAAAAAGATTTTTTAGCTACAAACTTATTTCGAAATTGCCTTGGAGTAATACTTTAGACTCAGAGATGTTAAAGAGCCTATAGAGTGTACCCGTCGCCTACGCCAAGAATAGTGGTGTTTTGCTGGATCCTAGGAAGACAAAGTCCTTCACTACTTCAAAGTTGAAACTACCAGCAGTGATGCGCGTCCCAAACCGCAAGTACTTTTTATGTGTTAAATTTACTGTAGTTGCATACATTTAAATAAGTAGTATTTACAATTACATATGTACTTACATAAGTACATACATATGTTCAAGTACCTAATTATGTGTTTAACAATTAAACATTGCCATGTTAACGCACCAACTTCAACAGCGTAACTAACTGTATTGTCTGCACAGCTCAATGTTAAAGAAAATCATAATTGAATCAGTTGAAAAAATCTAGAAAATACTTAACAACCAAAAATACATAAACAATAGTTAAAGTACAAAAAAAAAAAAAAAAAACACAGATTGATGATGAGAAAAAATCATGCCTGGCATAACGAAGTCGCTTGCTTGGTTGGTTGGTTAGCTGTTTGGCTGGTAAGTAATGGAAATTGTACGCGTTGACGACATAAAACACGCTTTGAATGCCGACAACACAGTCTAAGTACGTATGAGCGCATATGTACAAAAAGCTAAAGTTGTAGCGCGTACCGCTGCCAAGTAGCTGGTGGTGGTGCTGTGCTAGTGGCTCAAAGGCACTTACCCAGTGTTGCCGTTTTGGTTACTTTTAACCAATTTTGGTTATTTTTTTCTTGACTGTGAAGTTGTTAATATCTGTCCCGTTTTGGTTATTTTTTAATATTTACTGTAGTTTTTAATTGACATAGGCCAGCTACACCTGTCGAGGTTGAGGAGAGTAGCAGCAGCAGTGGCAGCCCCAGCAGTGAAACCAAGTGAGAATATTTGGAATGAATGTATTAATATTACTTACATATGTATGTATTTGTTTTATAATATACAGAATACATAATATACATGGTCGACTAAAGACTACTTCAAATGAATACATACTTAGATAGCAGGGTTGTTACGAATATTATTCCGAAATAAAAGTCTTTTCCGGATAAAAAAAAACCGCTTATCCAAATTAAACAACTTTGGTATCAAATGAAAAAAGGACTTAAATAACTTTAAAACTGAAATGTCTAAACGAGGAAAGCCAATATTGAAAAATATTTCAACAAAAAATGTTATTTAATTACCATAGAAAAAACCTTGTGTCAGGTATATGCATTTCTTTAAATAGTATTAGATTATAAAAAATATATAAATAGAGGTCGTTGTTTAAAAGCTATTTCAGTCCTCTTTCATATGATGCCAAATTTGTTTAATTTGGACAGGCCGCTTGTTTATTATCCGGAAAGGACTTTTATCTTGGATTAGTATTCGCAACAAACCTGTTAGATAGGACATATATAAATACCTCGTATATGCAGAACCCAATACCAGGTCATGTATGTACAATAAAAAGGGATTTGGTTATTCTTTTTCCATTACTGCTTACTTTATTAATTTAAGTTAAGATTAATAATAATACTCTTATAGCAAGTAGGCTCAGTAAATCGGGTTTTTGGGCTTTTTTAAAATTTATTTACCATCGTATAAGCGGTACTACGTTTGGCGTATTTCGCGCTGAGCGACGATATGGTTCAATAAGTCCAATTTTTAATTATTTAATCTTAATCTTAAAATATATACAATGTGGTTGTTCACGCTGATTAGGTATTTTATTGATTCTTATAAAGAAGTTAGAAACTGTGTACCTATGTACTTATTCAAAAACGTCATTTAGAGACTGGTAATGTTTACGAAGATATTAACATTCATACATATGCATCTAATAAGGGAAAACTGATTTTATAAAATATGTATTTACATATTACAGCCTTAAAAGAATTTACTTTTAAAAATGCAAATAAAAATTGATTTTCTTTAGTTTGTTAACTTTTTCTATACGTATTTAAAAAAGAATTTGTGATGACCTGAATTGTTAAACCAATAAAAAAGCTGGTTATTTTTCCTTACGTTTGGTAACTTTTTCGTCTAATCTTGGTTAGAAAGTTCTTTGAGCGGCGGCAACACTGCACTTACCACAACATTGGTGGTGGTGGTGGTGGTGGCGTGAGCGGCTAAAGTCACAGCCACAACCATTGCAGTAGTCCGATTGTCAGCAACAGCATCGAACATTTAATCTTTTTGCTTTCTTACCTATTTCCCATTTATGTATTTTAATTTTTTTGGTGCTGGAGCCACACACTAAGCGCTGACTGAACAGGCAGGCGCTTCATTAAGCTGAGAGTCCGACTTTTACCTTCAGTTACAGACGAGTTTCAGAGCAGTGCGGTTCAAATCGATCGTGGTTGAGGTTTGTGCATACGACTCAGAAAATAATTGCAGTGCGGTAATGATATTTGCAAATAGTACATAAACGACTTAAACACTAACGGCAAATATATATGCGGAAGTGTGTAGCAAAAGATCACTTGCAAATTTTGAAGGCTTGGCTTGGCACTCATGCATTTGCTAAGGCGTCATAGGATAATTTGAAGGCTAAAAGAAAAGAAAAATAATGATATAATGACTATTTGTTCTATTAAGTTACTTACTCCGATTTCTGTGGTACATATTTGTTATGAAAACAAGCAAGCGCGCAAGTGCCAAAAATTGGATTTACTTCGAAAATTCGCTGGCATGCAACAAACACTCCCACAATGAACCTAATTGTTTTCATAAATTCCAATTGAGATATTAGCAGGGCATTTAGCTACTTGAAAAATAGTGCCAGTGAATTTTATGGCATTCTTTTGAATTTGAAATATGGAAAAATATTTTTTTTATTTTCACTTTTATTTCAACATATTTATGTTGTTTAAAAGAAAAATACTGATAAAAATAAAATATTTCACACAAACAATAAAAAATATAATCCATAATCATATGAGGCTATTGTCTGAAAATTTTAAAATGCACTTAGTGGCATTGT